>NW_022196912.1:119477177-119494752 GCF_008632895.1 Mastomys coucha | reverse complement strand
AAAAAAAAAAAAAAAAAGTTGCATGTTGTGCATGCTTTCCTATATATCTGCCATTTTGTATTTTAAAACAAATCAAAAACAACATTTATTTTGGAGTCTGGTGAGATGCTCAGCAATTAAGAGCACTGGCTGTTCTCTCAGAGAACCCTGTTTTGTAAATCTCTAGCGTTCACATAGCAACAAACAACCACCAGCAACTCATGTATAATTTGTTTTTATTTAAAGAGATATTTATTTTTATTTTATGTGTATAGGTGTTTCTGCCAGTATGTATGTATACCACCTACGTGCTCCGTGCCTGTGGAGGTCAGAAGAAGATGTCAGATCTTCTGAAACTAGAGTTATGTAGGGTTGTGAGCTTCTGTGTGGGTACTGGGAAATGAATGAACCCAGATCCTCTGCAAGAGCAGCCTGTGCTCCAACCCCTGAACAAACTCTCTAGTCCTCTCATTTTGTGTCTCTTGACTTACCTCTCCCCGATCAACCTCCATCCATCTTCTCCTTTCTTCAACCTCTATAATCCCCTCTATATTTGACTTATTTTTGTTTTGTTTTGTTTTGTTTTGTTTTTTGTTTTTCGAGACAGGGTTTCTCTGTGTAGCCCTGCCTGTCCTGGAACTCACTCTGTAGACCAGGCTGGCCTTGAACTCAGAAATCCACCTGCCTCTTCCTCCCAAGTGCTGGGATTAAAGGCGTGCATCACCACCGCCTGGCTATTTAACTTATTTTAAAAAGATGTTCCACAAACAAGATTATAGGCTCATGCCTCTGTGTGTGTCTAGGGGGGAAGGCAGAGGCATGTACATGTCAAGCACATGTGTTCAATGTGTCCATGCATGTGTCCATGTGGATGCTCATGTCTGTAATCTTGGCATTCAGAAGGCTAAGTCAGAAGGATCCCTGAGACTCTGAGGTTAGACTGGGCTACATAGTAAGTTCCAAGCCTACCCGGGCTATCTAGAAAGACTCTGTCTTGAAAAGTCTCAAAAGAGAGCTTTCCGTGTGTGCTACATCTCTTAACTCCCTTTCTTATTTCACTTAGCAGATACATTCCTGTTCCTAGAGGAAGGGGATGTCTCAGGCACTTTCTGTTTTCTTCTTTGTTCTTCTTGAGGTGTGGTCTTGCTGACCTCAAAGTCCAGGTCCCCTTGTCTCAGCCTCCCAAGAACAGGGTTGTGGAGTACCGTGCCTGGTTAGCTTCCTTTCCAAAGATAAAAAGATTCCTCTCTGTGTGTGTAGTGGGGGGAGGCAGAGGCATGTACACAAGCACGTGTGTTCAATGTGTCCATACATATGTCCATGTGGATGCTGTCGGGTGTCTTCCTCAGTTGCTCTTCACCTTACTTTTTTTTTTTTTTTTTTTTTTTTTTTTTTTTTTGGTTTTTCGAGACAGGGTTTCTCTATGTAGCCCTGGCTGTCCTGGAACTTACTCTGTAGACCAGGCTGGCCTCGAATTCAGAAATCCGCCTGCCTCTGCCTCCCAAGTGCTGGGATTAAAGGCGTGCCCCACCACTGCCCGGCTCTTACTTTTTTTTTTAATTAAAATATATTTATTTTATTTGTTATGAGTGCTTTGCTCACATGTATGTCTATGCACCAAGTGCATGCTTGATTCCTGACAAGGTCATAAGAGAGTATGGATCTCCTGGAACTAGTTGTGGATGGTTGTGAGTCACCACATAGGTGCTGGGAATCAGCCCTCCGTCCTCTGCAGCACCAGGCGTTTTTATCTACAGAGCCATCACTCCATCCCCTCCTTCTGATTTATAGTTTCTTGAGACAGGGTCTCTCTACATAGCCTTGGCTATCCTGGAACTCACTCTGTAGACCAGGCTGTCCTCAAACCCAGAGATCCACTTGCCTCTGCCTGCAGAGTGTGAGATTAAAGGCGTGCACCATCACCCTCTACTTTCCACCTTAGACTTTGAGACAGGGACTCTCACTGAACCTGGAAGTCCCTGATGTGGGTAGCAGGCTGGCCAGTCACCTCTAGGGATCCACCTGTCACCAGCCCCCTACCCTCCCAGTGTTAGGGCTACAGATGTGGGCCAGGCATCTGAGTTCAGGTCCTCGGGTTTGGCAGCAGGAAGTTTTATCAACTGAGCCATCTCCCTAGCCCCTTTTATGATTTTAGACAGGGTCTCTCTATTAACCCCAGGCTGCCCTGGAACTCATGCTTCTCCTTCAACTTCCCCAACTGCCCATCTATGCTTTACTACCTTGGAATTCCCACAGTGCTTTCCATAAGAGCTGGACTTGTCTACTTTAAAATGAACGAGTGAAGCTCACTTGGACACAGCTTTGAAATCAAGACTTTGCTTTTCTTCTCTGTAACTTTTACTCTATCTTTTCCAATATTAAGAGTAATTAAAATGTTGCTCTTAACCCACATTCATAATTACTAAAATAGGGTTTAAAAGTAGCTACCAAGCCAAGATTCTCCAGTATCCTGAGCTCAGGGAAGATACAAAGTAGAAAGGAGTGTGAAGACTTGTGCATTCTTAGTATAAACTCCCAGGGAAAGCCCAGCAGGCAGACTCAGCTCTGTGGACATAGATGAACTGAATGAGCACAGAGAACACCGAGCGGGGCATTCTGAATGATTGGGGTGGGGGAGCGGTGACCAGGATGTGGCGTACTTCCTTGAAGGGATGGGAAACTGGTGCTGCTGGAGACCTTGGAACTGAGAGAGTCACATGGGGGAAGAGTGAGCTCCCCAGGTGTGCTGGACACCTGGCCCTGCAGAGGGTTCAAAGGTCTTGTTTTGTTCAAACATACTCTAGGTTCATGTTCTCAGTTCAAGTAAACACAGACAGGAGGGACTTATGGACAAACTTGATGTCCTAGTTTCGTTTCTGTGGCTGTGATTAAAATACCATGGCAAAAGCAATGTAGGGGAAAGTGGTTATTTGGGCTCCAGTTACAGGTTTATGGTTCATCAGTGCAAGGAAACCAAAGTGGCAAGAACTAAAAAGCTAGACACGTCATCCACAGTCAGGAGCAGAGAGAAATGAATGCATGCATGATTAGCTCTTCCTCTATGCTTATTTATATGGTCCAAGCCCTTTGCCTAAGGGATGATGCCACCTAGAGTGGGCCCTATCTTCCCATATTAATGAACAATCAAGACGATCTCCCACAGACATACCCACAATCCAACTTGACCTGGAGAATCCCTAAGTAGGCCTCTCATCCTAGGTGATTCTAGCTTGTGTCAAGTTGACAATTAAAACTAATCATCATACTTGAGAAACTGAAGATCTTCCTAGAGTAAGAGAAGATAAGATAAACACCTCTGATTTTGTAGGAAGTGGGGAGTGTGTATTGGGGTGCCAACTAGGAGAGGTCATGGCAGAAGAGTAGTGACTGTGAGGATAAGAGACCCTATTTCAAAGCACCAAAACAAAGCAATGTAAAAACAATGTTTGCCTCATTCTGTAGGTTGAGTATGGGATGTCCAGGCCTCTTCTCTAGAGCCTGCACAGTTCACTGTGCCCAGTTTGGGCTCCTAAACCCTAGCTACAATATCGCTACTGTCTCTAAACATTCCATTCAGCAGATTCTTTCCATAGTTCCTTCCTGTGGAATGCCTTATCTGGAGGGATTTCTCTCCCCTCCCCAAAGTGGGAGAGAGCGACGGCTGTGGGGGAAGCCAGGGTTGTATTAGACTCTAAAACCAGACTATGATTCCAAAAGCTGTGTGTGTGTGTGTGTGTGTGTGTGTGTGTGTGTGTGTGTGTGTGTGTTGGTCCCATTCCCCCTGGTTAAATCTCTATTTAAACTTCATTTCCTCACGGCCAGGCAGAAATGAGACTAGGTCAGCCTGTGATCAGAGGGAAAGAGGTAACTTGGACTAGAGAGAGAGGCTAGGAGATCTTAAAAGGAAAGGGGATGTAACTAGACACTCAAGGGCTGGAGCAGAGTCTGTTCTCTGCTAGCAGATCTAAGAGCCCCGGGCAGTAGTGCATGCCCTGTGTGGGATATTATACAGGTGGCCAGGGTGTGTTGTGGTCAGTGCTGCAGCTGGGCTAGCAGGTACTTGAGAGAACACTTTTTTTTTTTTTGGTTTTTCGAGACAGGGTTTCTCTGTGTAGCCCTGGCTGTCCTGGAACTCACTCTGTAGACCAGGCTGGCCTCGAACTCAGAAATCCGCCTGCCTCTGCCTCCCAAGTGCTGGGATTAAAGGCGTGCGCCACCACTGCCCGGCTGAGAGAACACTTTTGCTTAAAACATACTGACTCCTCACTTGGGCCCACCAAGTAACTAAAAGCAGACCGGAGGGCGGGCGCCCAGCAGTCTCTGCTCATCCTTCTTTGTGCTTTGGGTCAGACTCCCACTGAGTTCTGTAGACAGGTATGTTAAACCGCTCAAGGAACTCCTCTAACTACTGCCAGGCTGATACCCACCACACGTCATGCCCCTTCTAGGCTGAGGACACAGTGATAACAGTGGTGGTCCTGAGCCTGCCCTCACCTTGGATTTGGAAACAGCAGAACCTCACAAACAGACCTCACAGATCACCCCAAAGCCCAAGCCACGTTTTCATGGGAATGGGCTTATCCCTCTGGACACAAAGATTTCTCCATTCCGTCCTAGAGAACCTGGATCTGGATGACCTGCTGGGCCACATGGTGTTCAGGACTGCTTAACCACGCATACTCCTCAGCCTGCCCCGGCCTTCTCTCGATATAAAGCCATGTTAGTAGCTGGAAGAGGAACTGTTCGTTTTCTATTTGCCCCCAAAGGGCCACTGTGACACAAGCCCTTTCCTGCCTTTTCACGGTTGTCTTTGCCTCCGGGGCAAGTGGTGGGATCTTACTGTGTGGGAACCCTTAAGGTTTGGTGTCTGTGTGTGGGGGGGTATCTTGTTTCATTAGGGTTGGGAGTAGATTCCCAACAACTGTGGAGATGATTACCTGGGAAGAGCCCCGCCTTGGTGCCAGAAGTGTGGTATTGCAGAAGAAATCCCTAAGGCAGAAGTTCTCAACCTGTGGCTTGGGATCCCTTTAAGGGGTTGAATGACCATGTCACAGGGGTCACATGACAGATATCCTGCACGTCAGATGTTTACAGTATGATTCATAACAGTAGTGAAATTACAATCATGAAGTAGCAACACAGATAATTTTATGGTTGAGGATCGCCACAACATGAGGAACTGCATTAAAGTTGAAGCACTGGGAAGATTGAGAGCCACTGCCAAGGAGGGCCAAGGAGGACAGTCAGGGTCTATTATCACAGGACACGCCCCACATCAAAAGGAGCAGCAGGCTTCCAGTGCATTCTGCCATCCGAGGAAGCTCTGTCCTTGCTGCCTAGTGCCCACTTAGACCCCGGGGTGTCAAGGAAGCCACTTGAGAGCCTGACGGGGTGGGAGTCCCAGACATTGATTTTACGCAGCTTGGTTGGTGTGCAATGTTAGCATCTCTGCATTAAAGTGAGATCCTGTGTTGGTGATGCTGCGATTCACCAGTTCTCAGTGTCGGCCCTGAGAACACTAAGGAACTGCTCTGTCACAACGAGACACTGCCAACTTCTGATTTAGTTTTTAAATTAGGAAATTAGTCACTAAATTTTTGGGGGCAGCTAATATATTGTGTTATTATATTTTCTACATAACAGGAAACTTTAACAAAAGATTTGGGGTTTGTTTGTTTGGTTGGTTGGTTGGTTGGTTGGATTTTCAAGACAGGATTTCTCTGTGTAGCCCTGGCTATTCTGGAACTCACTCTGTAGAACAGGCTGGCCTCAAACTCAGAAATCCGCCTGCCTCTGCCTCCCAAGTGCTGAGGTTAAAGGCATGCGCCACCACCGCCCGACTTGTTTTTGTTTTTGTGTGTGTGTCTGAGTGTACATCTGCACACATGAGGGCAGTGCCTGTGCAGGCCATAAGTTATTGGATCCCCTGGAGCTGGAGTTACAGGCTGTGACACGGGTATGTGGTTCTGGAAAGCACACTGGGGTCCTCTGGGAAAGCAGGCTGAAGCTCTTGACCACTGAGCTATCTTTGCAGCCTACAGACAGCATTTTAGAACCAGAGCAGAAGCTAAAGGCATTCCTGGCAGGCAGCCTGGCTCCTGGCAGCCCGACCACCGGCTCTCGCCCCGCCGGCTCTCGCCCCGCCGGCTCTCTGGGTGTCACCTGCATTCTGCTCCATGCTATCCTTGATGCCATCAAGTAGCTCCTGGGCATCGTCCACGTTCTCTTCCTCCTCCTCCTCTTCACCTTCCTCTTCTCCTTCAACTGACTCCTTGGGTGCGACAATCGCCTCCTGTATACCAGAGGGTTAATCAGGCTGACTGTGCCTGACACTCAGGGTGCCACTTAGTCATCTGGCTCGTGAGCCCTGGAAGAGCCCAGGTTGGGAGTTACCCAGTCACCGACATCATGCATGAATCTGCGGGATGTGTGCATCTCCCAAGATGGAGAGGGGCCTTTAGGCTTTTCTTAACTCTACTTTTAGGAGAGCAGTACTATATTCTGTGCTGAGTACACAACCACCTGGGAGTTACCAATTCTTCAAGGCTCCAGATTGTGTCTTTTTTTTTTTTTTAAGATTTGTTTTATCTTTTTTATTTGAGGCAAGGTCTTACTATAAGTGGTTAAAAGTGAGTGTTCTTAACCACTGAGCTATCTCTCCAGCACCTAGTTTGTACCTTACTTGAAGGAAACACATTTTTATAAAACTTAAGATTTTTAGACCCAGGGTGTAGCCATGTGGTACATCACATGCTTAGCATGTACAAAGCCCTGGCTCCCATTCCTAGCACCCCCTTAAATGACCTTTCATAATTACTTATAGAAGCATATCTTGTTTTAACCATTCCTAACAAAGTTATTTTTTTAAAAAGGTAGTAAATAGTCTGATATTAGACTGAGAAAAATAAAATAAGTTTTAAAACTAAACTAAACTAAAACTGTCCCAACCCACAGGGAGAAGATGAGATGCACTGGGGTAGGCTGGAGGTGGGACCCCCAACAAAGTAGCTGAGTGGGTTACCAATTTGGCTATGGCTTCGGAAATCACATCCTTCATCTTGATATGATGCAGTTTGTAGTACTTGGCCAGCTCCTCAGAGATGCTGGACTTTCCCACCCCAGGAGGACCAAGAATGCAGATCTTGATTGGCTAAAAAAAAAACAGACAATGCATCTCTTAGGGCTTTGGAGCTAGAAGGGGTGTCATTTCAGGACCGTGTTCTTTTCCAGGTCTCTGGACCCTTTAGTCTGACTTCAGCAACTCAGCCAGACCCCTGACTATTCCATCTGGGGTGGTTTAAATACATATGCCCCCGCTCCATAGGTTCATGTATGTGAACGCTTGGCCATAGGGAGTTGTACTATTAGGAGGAGTGGCCTTGTTGGAATAGGTGTGACCTTGTTGGAGGAAGTGTCACTGAGGGGCGGGCTGGGCTTTGAGATCTTATAAACTCTGTCCAGTGTGTCACAGTCTCCTCCTACCTTCAAATCCAGATGTAGAACTCCCAGATCCTTCTTCAGCACCATGTCTACCAACACATTACCATGTTTCCTATTATGACAATAATGGACTAAACCTCTAAAACTGTAAGCCAGTCCCGGTTACATGTTTGCCTTTATAAGAGTCGCTATGGTCATGGCGTCTCTTTACAACAATAGAAACCCAAACTAAGACACCCTGCCCACTGTGATTGCTACCCTATCATCCTAAAGATGCCTGCTCCCTGTCGAGGTAGCTCAGAGTCATTCATTCCATAAGAATTTAGTAGCATCAGTGCTCTGACCTGGGCCAGTGGAGAATACAGAACAAGCCATGCTCGGGATGTTGTATGTGGTGGTACATGCTAGTAGTCCCAGGATTTAAGAGGTAGAGACAGGAGGATCACAAGGTCAAGGCCAGGCTCTACAAACTAGAGAAAAAACAAGCCAGGGTATGTTATGTAAGACTGTCTAAAATCAAACAAACAACAATGAATGAAAGAGAGAGAGGAAAAAAAGAGAGAAAACACGTGCCAGGTATCCAGGCTTTACATGCCACAAGTTTCGTTTGTCCTAGACCATTCTTAAGAAGACGCAAGAGTTTATGGTTCAGGGCACAGTGTTCTCTACATTGTAACTTAGATATCTCTGGACTGAATTTGGTCTTCGGTAGTTTAATTTATTTTGATTTTTTTAAAAAATGGTCTATCTATCTTTCTATTTATCTTCTACTTATTTCAGACCAGTTTTCACTACATAGCCAAGGCTAGCCCTGAGCTTGTGAACATTTTGCTTCTCCCTTTCGATAATTTTGTTAAAACCACTATTTTGTGCTGGGCATAGTGGCACATGTCTTTAATCCCAGCACTCAGGAGGCAGAGGCAGGCAGATCTCTATCAGTTCCCAGCCTGGTCTACAAAGCAAATCCAGGACAGCCAGGGCTTGTTACACATTGAAACCCTGTCTCCAAAAACCAAAACCAAAATCAGCCAAACAAACAAACAAAAAAATCCACTACTTTTTCCTGTTTGAGGAGGTTAGAGTTTTCAAGGGTTACAGTACAAGATCTTGTCTTTAAAACAAAAGAAAGAAGAGGGGAAAGGAGGAAGAGAAGGCAGGCAGGCTTGCCCGAATGCTGAAGGTACTATGGCACTCATAAGCAGTTAGCAAATACTTTCATCAAACTGAAATAAAAAAAATACCAACAACAATCGATCACTTCTTCCAAAGAGTTGCAAAACTGTGGCCTAGCATTGATGACTGTGTCCATATGCCTTAAGAACACATTTTTTTTTTTAAGAAAAAAAAAAAAAAGAACACATTGTTTCACCCAGAACTTTGCAGTCATCATTTGGTAGTCTTGGACACGCTTGATAAGCATGAACACTGGAGCAGATCTGAATGCTGGGAGTCACTGTTCCTGTCTGGCCAGGGATGATAGGTGAGTACCAAGATGCCAGGCAGTGGTGGAGGCGGGATAGGGCCATGCTGGATCCCTAGATGGCCTTGCCGGAGTCACCAGCATGAAGCCTAGCTGTCAACTGGGCAGCCGGGTTTGTATGCCTCTTCTGTCTATATGCCAAGAGTGAATCCTGCATCCTGGGACAGGCTGGCCTTATCAGGAATACAACCAGAATAACAATCTATCCCTTTGTTTATACTGACCAGTTTGTTATGATTGATGCTCACTTTTAATTGTTCTTACACCTGGCTTACAAGTAATTCGATACGTGTGCCGATTATAAGACCCGAGAAACATGTCAAACGTGAACCATGTGCTCAGACATTTTAACATGGAAACCCTCAGAGGCACCAGCAGTGAGTTCCAAGGACTTAGCTTTACATCAGAAACGAGAAACAGTAAGCAATAGTGCTTACCAATAATCCCCGGCTTTGCTTGTACTCTTTGAGAATGCTGTTGATGTTCTCCACGAATCCTGTCTGGGCGACCCAGCGGATGTTAAAGTTCTCCTTCACAAACAGGGCTTCCATCCTCAGGTTGACCAGCAAGTGGTCGAGATACTCTTGCTGAGGGCAAGCGGAGAGTGTCGTGTCATCATCTGACAGTCATCGCAGGTCGCTACAGTTGTTAAGGAAAGCCAGTGATGGTACACTGAGCAGGGAAGTCGATCAGCTGGGTATAAGCGTCTACAGAGCACCTGCTGTTTGTTCCCTGGCACCATCCTAGAGATGGGAGCCAGGGCTTCACCTATACTCCTTACTGATTGCCGATAGCCCCGGCCCTGAGATATTTAGATTTAAAGGCTCTTCAGATCTGTTCTCTGAAGCGGTGGCTTCGTTTATCTATTGGCCGGACAAACAGCTCAAGAGTAAGAAGACACTGGACTCTAAACTAAGACTCTTTTCCAGTCCTCCCCCTCCCTCTCCATGCATTCATTTCTCCTTTCTGTTCTAAGACAGGGACTCACACAGCTCAGGTTAGCCTTGAAGTCACTTTGTAGCTTAACCTCTTGACAATTCTGGCTCCCATCCCCAGGTGCTAGGATCACGGGTACATACCACCATGCCTACCCTTGCCATCGCCCCACCACCAATGCTGGCAAGGGAACCCAGGGCTTTGGCTATGCTTAGCTAGCACTTTGCAGCTCCGCTCTGCCCTTAGCCTTCTGTTGTGTGGTGTTGGATACTGGCCAATGCCTTGCCCGTGCTGGGCAAGCACTCCGCTGAGTTCACTCCCCAGCCTTTTTTATTTTGATAAAGGGTTTCACTTAGCTGCCCAAGCTAGCCTGGAGCTCATTCTGTAGCCTGGGCTGGCCATGGAGTCAGATCCTCCTGCCTCTGCCTCCCTAGTAGCTGTACGTCCATCAAGCCTGGCCTTAACCCTTTAAAATATTTTTACTACTTAATGTATATATTTTATCTTTGTTCTGTTTGTTTGTGAGACAGGGTCTCACATAGCCCAGGCTGGTTAATGATATGCCTTTGAACTCCTGATTCTTCTGCCTCTACCTCAGGTGTGGGGATTACAAACAGTCACTGCCACACCAGCTAGCATTTACTTTTTAATATAATGCAATCTCATGGTTAATCCTCCCAAATAAGTGTAAAAGAAAAAACCCCTAACCCACACCCCCATCTGTACCATTCTTCCCCTTCAGTGTTATTTAGGGAAACGGTTCTGAGAACAATGCTTTTCCTTATACTGACTGTCAAGTCCTTCGTCAGGAAAGCGTTTTCCTTGGGTACTTTCTGGATTTTCCCAGGGCCGGTATTTTTGCTGATGCACTGTTAGGGGGAAACAGAGGTATTACTTGCTTTGCTTACAAGGTTTGACATAAGAATCAAGTGAACGTGAAGGTGACCAAGCACACATGCTATGAGACATTTTCAAAACAGTACACAGGTCATACCCTCACATGCTCTGAAAACACCCAGAAGCAGAGATGAGCAAGGCTTGTTCTCTACCCTCAGGGACCACCGAGGTCCAGGAAGGAGACAGTCGTGTGCACAGATCACTGCCCTGTGGGATGTTTCCGGCTGGATAAACAGAGTCCATGCAACTGTCTGTTTGACACGTGTGAAGAAGAGAGCCCATTGTTTTAGACTGAGCTCCTGCCCTAAGCCCCAACGGACCAGATCAAAACAAAATGGAGTCCCTGAGGCTAAGGGTCATATAAGCAAATGAAACTGAAGGATGCTTCCCACACACACCGAGGGACAGGTGCCGTGGCAGATCTTTTTTTCCTCTCTCTCCTGAAAACTGGATATTCCTTTTGTTTTAGCCCTTAGATGGGAAAAAAGATGTAACCAGGAAAGACCTGACACTACCCAGACAGTGTTTTATTATTATTGGTTTTGTGTGTGGGTTGGGGAATGGATTTTTGTGTGTTGGGGAGGGGAGGGTGCCACCTTCAAATCCTACTATTCTACCATAGTAGTGGGGGCTCTCATTGCCCAAATTCAAGAGTTAAGAATAAAAGCCGATTGGTTAGTTCTATCAACAAACTTGCCAGTAATTTTATCTTTTTTTTTTTCTTCTCAAGACAGGGTTTCTCTGTGTAGCCCTGGCTGTCCTGGAACTCACTCTGTCTCTGTAGACCAGCCTGGCCTTGAACTCAGAAATCTGCCTGCCTCTGCCTCCCAAGTGCTGGGATTAAAGGCATGCGCCACCACTGCTGGGCCAGTAATTTTATCTTTAGGCATTCTGAATTTTTGTGCCCTTCCCTTCCCTACTCACCTACTGAAATTTTAACCCTCAAGGTAAAGGTGTCTGATGGAGGAGGCTGCTCTAGCGTGATGTTGGAAGCCCCACGAAGGAGGGCAGTGCCCTCAGAAAAGGATCCTGGGAGAATTCCCTGTCTCTTTCTCCCATGTGAGGTTCAGGCAGAGATGTGCTGTGGGTGAGGCCTTCAGCAGCCACCAAATCTGCCAATGATTGACCTTGGACATTTGTCCCCCCCCCCCCCAAGCCCTGGAACCATGAGTGACATATTCCCATGGTTCCTGACCTTCCTACTTTGTACTTTTGGTTACAGTAATCCATACAGACTAAGGTACATGGAGGAGACACAGGGCGGTTAAGTGGACTTGCCACCAAGTCCTGGTAACCTGAGTGGAATCCCTGGGATCCACGTGTGGCATGGCGTGCATAGTGCACAATATATGAACGTAGTAAAGTTTTAAAGAGTGGTTGGAGACACCTGATTTGAGAGGAGCATAAGAGAGACAGGAAGGCTACAGAGGAAGATCCTGTAACTTATTTTGTTTGTTTGTTTGTTTGTTTTTCGAGACAGGGTTTCTCTGTGTAGCCCTGCCTGTCCTGGAACTCACTCTGTAGACCAGGCTGGCCTCGAATTCAGAAATCTGCCTGCCTCTGCCTCGAAAGTGCTGGGATTAAAGGCGTGTGCCACCACCGCCTGGCTGGTCCTGTAACTTCTTAAAGGTGGGTTCCGAGGAGCCATGTGAGGGCCAGAGGCCGCCACTGTAGCTGGGCCAGCTGGGCTGTGGGCTGGTTGCACAACCTGAGGTTGGTTGCCTGAGCTGTGGAGAGCTTTTGGGGCCACGTGGCAAGAATTTGACTTTAGGCCAGGACACAGACGTAAGCTCAGGCAGGAATCTGATTTTGTGCTAGAACAAAGAAGTAGGCTTCCGGTAAGAATTTGACTTTGAGCTAGGGCAGGGAAGAAGGCTCAGATAGAAAGGGCTTATCTAAGGGAAGAAGGTCATCCAGACAAGCCCTTAGAAACATTGATCAAGGGACTTTGTTTTTGTCTCCCTTGTTCCTTGACTATTTGTGTTTATTGTCTTGTTTGTTCCTCAACCTAGAACTCACCTTATTACTTGCATGTAAATAAAATGGTATAAAAGCAGACTAGGAAAAAACAAACCCGCTCCAGCCAGCCTCAGAACTGACTGGGGTCCTGCTACTGTGTTGTCTAATTGTCTTTTTCTTTTTAATCCTCGCTTCTGCCCTGGAGAACCTGTTGACTGAGCTGGCCCGGTCACTGACCCCTGTCTAGAGAGCCTAGAAGAGCCTGTGGGTTGAATGACCCTCTCTATCAGTCCTGCAGGCCACGTGTCACAGTCTCCATCTTCGGTGATAACCTTCGTTGCCTCAGTGTGGACCCGATGACAGCCTTTCTCGTTTTCTTACAGGCACATATTAGACAAAGGCCTTTTAGGGAGTAACTTCCCAATGCTTAGGCTGCAGTTACAGGCAGCCAGTTGGAGGCTTAAGGACATTTTATTCTATGTGTGCCCAAGCCCTGCTAGCACAGGAAGTCAGTAACTAGCATCCAGGGAGTACAGCTACTCAAGCTAGCCCATCAGGGTACAAGGACGCAGATCGAGCCGTACCTTGACCAGGTCTTCCAGGGTGTGGACAGCCTCATCCACAGCCACCAGGTAGTGAAGCTTAGGCACGTGGTCTATGACGTTCTGGATCACTCTGTCGAGCAAGGGGCACAATAATCAGACAGGAAAAGACTGTGAGATAAAGGGACCTCGGCCCCCAGACCAGGCGGGTGCTTGGTACTTTGATAAGGGGTCTCCCGGTCCACCAAAATCAGTGTTGGGCCTACCATCTGTAGTATACAGATGAAGGGCGGGGGTAGGAGGAGGATGAAAGAGCTAGGCCACATGTCCCAGACTGAAGAACCCTGGGCAAAGACAACCAGGTCTGAAGACAGGTACGTTTGGGTCCTAAACCTGTTTTCTTTGTGACTAATTTTCCTATGTCTTTGTGCCACATTTTATCGTATTATTGTTGTTGCAGTCAAGGTTATTATTAGTCTGACCTGTTGGCTGAGCTCAAGGCCTTGCATGCTAGGCAGCCATGCTACCACTGACCACCACACCCCCAGCCCTTTTTTTCTACTTAACTTATTTTGAGACAGGATCTCACTCAATTGCCCGGGCTAACTTTATCCTTGCTTTGGAGCCAAGGCAGGCCCTAAGCTTTTGATCCTCCTGCCTCAGCTCCTCAGTAACTATCATCACAGGACCATTTGCAACCTGATTTCTAAGTATACAACTCCCAACTCCAGGAAGAGAACGTGACCTTGGCCTCACACCAGGGAGGCTTGTCCACCACATGACTCACGTGAGTCTCAGGACTAACTGTGCTTGGGGTTAGTGATTTGCAAAGTGAGACGTGGACTCAAGATTTTGGCAACTGTCTTAAGGAAGTCACGCAGAGGTGACCTGCGTCAATGACCAACCATGAGTCCAACACCCGTGTTGGACAGCTGCTGTGAGTATCCTGATCTTATGATGAGAGACATTATGGTTCGAGGCAGATCCTTGTAATTCTAGAAACAACAGGGGTCAGAAGTCCAGCACAGTGGCCTGTCAGTTCTACTGTAGTTGTCGATTCGTTTTCAGTAAAATGAAATTAAAATGTGCAGATCTAAAACTTCATTCAGCTCATGGTAGAGTGAATGTCTAGCCCATGCCTGGATCTGAGCTCTAACCCCAGCCCTGGAAATGAGAAACGAAGTAATAATAATAACTGTTCATTTCCTATCTATTTCATGTCAACATTGCAGAGGATTGTAGCTTTTAGCTCTCATTCCTCTGGGAAATGATTCAGTCTTCAAAGTAACCTGCAGGAAGGAAGAAGGAGTAACTGCAAGGGGAAGGGCCCAAGTCCTTCCGTAATGCAAAAAAAAAAAAGAGAGAGAGAAAAGGAAATCACCCTGTAGGGGCTGGAGAGGTGGCTCAGTGGTAAAGAGCACTGACTGCTCTTCCAGAGGTCCCGAGTTCAATACCCAGCAACCACATGGTGGCTCACATGGTGGGATCTGATGCCCTCTTCTGGTGTGTCTGAAGACAGCTACAGTGTACTCATATACATAAAGAAATCACCCTTTAATGGATCTTTATAAGTAAGATGTTAAGGACTAGCAGGACTCAGGTGCATGGGTCCCCCGGCCCCCTTCTCCTCTGTGTAACTGCTGACACCCACAGCCCCTTCTCCTCTGTGTAACTGCTGACACCCACAGCCCCTTCTCCTTCTCCTCTGTGTAACTGCTGACACCCACAGCCCCTTCTCCTTCTCCTCTGTGTAACTGCTGACATCCACAGCCCCCTGCCTTGGAGTGTTTTCCTTGTAATCATGAATGAAATTGTCCTCCAGCTTTAAAAAGACTTTAAGGACTTGTGTGGGGTATTGGTCTGAAGAACGTAAAATATTGGCTGAGTGTGATAGCACTGGTGAGGCTGAGGCAGGGGGATTTTCCCATTCAAGGCCAGCCTGTGATCTTAAATCTTTAAAACCAGGGAACACAGTGAAAATGTCCTGCCTTGAGAAGACCCGCGTCATCACTTCCTTCCGCATGTTAGCTGTGGCAAATCTAGGGATTTTTATTTCAGGAATGGGAGCTAGAGTAAGAGAAGAGATGGCTGTCTAGTCCAGGTTAGCCCTGAACTCTCTATGTAGCTCGGACTGGTCTTGAATTCTTCATCCTGGGATCGCAGGTGGGCACCACTGGATGGGGTGTATATACATGAGGTGGATATATATATATATATATATATATATATATATATGATATATATACATACATATACATATATATGGGGTATATATACATGTGTATATATATACTATATATGTGTGTGTGTGTGTGTGTGTATATACATATATATATATGTATATATATATGCTGTAAACTGGGATTTATATCATTTTCCAGAGACCCTGCTCTCAGAATAGTAATAGAAATCACTTAGGTTCAGGGCTTACAGGGATCTACACAGAGTTGTGGCCCTGAAGTTCAATCTATGTGACTCTCTCTAAGATCCGGAATGCTTCCCATCCGTGAGAGGAAAAACATCTGAGACTCTAGAAGCAGCCCCCTTGGAGACCAGCCTGTAGGGCAGAGCAAAGCCCAGGCTGTTGGAACACAGGCTGGCATTTCAAGGACAGTGGCCCAGCTACCCACCCCGTAGCTTGTGTCAGCATCTACCTGGACTGGGTTGGGAGGCTTGGGGCGTGTGGAAAATTCAGGCCAAGTGTGAGACTCAAGTGTTTAGAAGAAGCCACCTCTTTGCTACAAGGCAGCTGTGTCACACGGAGGGGACTTGTGCCCCCCACCCCCCAGGGCAGAGAGCTCAACGTGGGGCTCCAGTGAGGGTTGGAATGTTTCACATAGAGAGCCAGAGGTTCTTCAAGCCTTTTGGAGGAAAAAACAACCCTTCACTTTTAACCTCTGTACCCTCTTGCCTGCTAGGTAAACCTCCTGGAATGGAATGTGTTAAGCTTGGCTGATCTCTAACCTTTTCTGACCCTAAAACAAACTCAAAACTATAACCTGTGCTCACTATAGAAAAGAGTTTGTGATATCTCTGTCATCTGTTTAATGTGAAAGCAGTGTTTAGTGAATGAGTTGGGTTTTGTGATTCCTTGCTTCTGAGGCTATGAGAGTTTGCATGATGTTGCCCAGCCCTTCCCTAGGGGAACTGGAATCTGTGTTCACACGCCTTGGCCTTAGGATAAACCATTTTCTTATGGCTTGTAGGACTTGTATAAGATTTGAATTCTGCCACTGGGGAAGCTAAGGCAGGAGGCTGAGGAGAGTAAGACTGTCACAAAGCAGGTGGGAGGGAAGCTTACACTTCGTTGACTGGCTTCTGGAACTTTGTCCCCCATTGCAGCCCTATCTGAGACAAAAGGGGGAAAAGAAATGGGTTGCCCAGCATGTTGTACCCCAAACCCTTTCTTTCCCAGAGCTGTTTCTCGGCTGACAGGGTCTCTAAGAGATGGAGTATGGAGACTTGGGGTGGATAATGCTTCATCAGATGCATTTCCAGGACATGTCACACTTCCGGGAGGCCTCTTACCCTGCTAGGTCAGCAACGTGAATGGTTGGAATGCAATTGGTCCCATCTCCAAACACAGGTAGTGCGGGTATCTCACCCAGCCAGGCCATCTAAAAGAGATGGGCAGAGGTGTTTGCCCCGGTTTGTGTTTCTCAGAGGACTCCAAAAGCGCCACCGTGTGCCTGGCCTCTGGCTATCCCTCTTAGATCCCCTTCTTTCCAACTTTCATCCAACCAGCCCCCCCAAAAAATCTAGTTGTCAAGGCTTAGATCTCATCTTAATGAGCTGCAGTATTTGGTTGACAACACTGTCATTTCTCTTCGTCCATCCTGGGTCTCTCTCTCATCCCACCCCCCCCCACCCCACCCCCATATAGTCCAGATCCTGTGGAGTCTGAAGAGCCCAGTCTTGATTCTCCTCCCTTCTTCTCCCTCTTCTGTGTGGACTCTCCGGGTGACAGTGGGGCCCATGGTTTAGATGCCTTCCTCACACTGACTGACTCCCTATGCTGATGGTCTCCTGGATCTTACCGGAGATCCAGTCTTGATCTCCTCCCTCCTCAACTTTGTTTTTTGTTTTTTGTTTTTTTCATTTTCACTTTTTGTTAAAGCATATTTGTGAAAAAACAGCCAGATCTGTTTATGAACTTTCTCTTTAAATTTAAAATTCTTATTGTGTGAGGGAGGGAGTATGTGTAACTGTGTGTGTCAAAGTACAAGTGTGCAAGTCAGTGGATGGTCTGTGGGAATTGGTTCTCTCCTTCCAGCACATACTGAGGACTGAACCCAACCCTCTCCTCCCCTCCCTCCCCTCTTCCTCCCCTCCCTCCTCTCTC
>NW_022196912.1:119465961-119477167 GCF_008632895.1 Mastomys coucha | reverse complement strand
CCTCTCCTCCTCTCCTCCCGTCTCCCTCTTCTCTCCCTCCCCTCTCCTCCTCTCCCCCCCTCTCCCTCCTCTCTCCCTCCCCTCTCCTTTCTCTTTCTTCCCTGAGACAGGGCTTTACATTGCCTTCTAGGCTGACCTTAAAATCTCAATCCTGCCTTTTTGGGCAGAATCATATCACAGTAGGCATACAACACCATCCCTGCCTTGTAAAACACTGTTGGAGAATGCACACAGTGGGCTGACAGATGGCTCAGCAGGTAAACACTTTCCAACAGCAACTCCACAAGGCTGTCTTCCGACTCCTGTACTGGAGCCGAGGCATGTGCAGGCCCCAGCACACACATTACATATATGTATATAATAGTAGTAGAAGTAGTAATAATAATAATAAATCAAATAAATGGCAACAAAGAATCCTCATAGTCGCAGGTGTGAGGGAGGATGAAGGCAGGGATATGTGGTGAGAAGTTGCTCCTTTGTAACCAAACTTGAAAGTAAAATTAAATTAATAATTAAGAAAGACGAGTTCACTTAGTCCTTGGAAAAGCCAGACCTTAAAAAACGCGTGTAAGATGCCTCCTTCTGCTCCATACTGAAGTCCTGAGGCGACTACATACGTTGCAAACTTTTTGGCCTAAAATGGATAAAATACAGAGCAAGCAAGTGAGTGGGGGGGGGGGAGAGAGAGAGAGAGAGAGAGAGAGAGAGAGAGAGAGAGAGAGAGAGAGAGAAAGAGAGGATCTAGCATTAGTCTCATCGAAGCCGACTTAGTAAGTTAAATGGACACTGTTGCAGGCTCCATGTTCTCTTCTGCCCACCTTAGTTAGGCACTGCTTAGGGCAGGTCCCTTAGTGGGGAAGAAAAAACTACACGAAATTTAGAAATGTTTCCAGCCACGGCTGAAATGTAACAAGAACTAAGCTAAGTCAGAACTGTTCCTTCTGAAAGCACCTGTGAACTCTATGTCAGCCCTGAGGGGAAGGGAAGCTGGGGAAAAAGGTCCTTCTAGAAGGACCTTCAGTCGCCTATCACAGTGCTCACAGGACTGTGAGGCTCAGGACCAGGGCGGGGTTTTGTGTTCGGTTTGTTTTGAGACAAGGTCTCATGCAGCCCAGGCTGGCCTTGCACTCATTATGTAGCTGAGGATGACCTCCACTTGTTGAGTGCTGGGATTCCAGCTGTATGCCACCGTCCCTAGCTTCTGTGGTGCTGAGGATCAAACCAGGGGCCTTGTGCATATTGGGCAAGTACTCTACCAACTCAACTATGTCCCCCGACCCTGTACCGGGTCTCAACACGAGGGGTTTGATCGACGTAAATGCCTTACTTTGTCCAGAGAAGTCACTGTGGCCTTGAGGATACTTAGTGGTGACCAAGCCAGCCTCAGTCGTGTGTGCCTGACAAAGCTGCCATGGAGGTTAAGGTTGGAGGGTTGCCTGGGCCCATAAAGTGGGCAGAGCAGCCTGGGAGTCTCAGAAAGATGCTGAAAGACCAGAGAGCTTTTTGTGCGACAAATGTGGTTGGGACCGTTGTTTGTTTGATTGGTTGGTTTTTCGAGACAGGGTTTCTCTGTATATCCCTGGCTGTCCTGGAACTCACGCTATAGACCAGACTGGCCTCGAACTCAGAAATCTGCCTGCCTCTGCCTCCCAAGTGCTGGGATTAAAGATGTGAGCCACCACTGCTCCACTCCATTGTTTGTTTATTTTGGTGGGTTTTTTCCTGGATTGCTGACATGAGGTCCACATACAAACGATGTAGTGACATCTGGGGTTCTTTCCATTCCCTAACATGGCTTCCCAGAGCTTGAGATGGACCCCGGGTCTGCCAGCATGCTGGGCATGTGCTCAGACATCAGACCTGGTCCCCGGACCCCACTGAAGCTCTCATTCACAGACTGCCAGCGTGTGCCCAGTGTGCCCAGCCTAGAGCAGAGCGGCTAAAGTCTGCCGAATCATTCTCACTTGAGAGAGATCCATGAGTGTGTGTGTGTGTGTGTGTGTGTGTGCATATGCTTGAGGGAGGGGAAAGACGGGAGAACAGGAGGAAGAAGTAGTAGTAGTGATGGTGGTGGCCATGGCGGTGGTAGTAGTTGACTTTGGTTGTCCTGGCTGGATATAGTGGCATATGATTATAATCCCAGAACTTACTTGGGAGGCTGGGGCAGGGGATTGCTACATTTTAAGGTCTACTCAGAAAGTTCCAGGCCACCCTAGATTACAGGGTAAAATTCTGTGTCAGAAAAAAAAAAAAAAAAAAAAAAAAAAAAAGCTAAAAGAAGAAAAGGGGAAGGAGGGGAAGGGGACAATGTCCAGCTGATTGAGTCTAGACAGTGCACAGACAGAACACACAGATAATGGTAGCCGACCTAGCATGACTCACAGGCATCTTGTGAGTTCAGTCTTGTGAGATATAGACAACAGGACAAGTCTAAGGACATCAGAAATTATTCTATTGGCCTGGTTGAAGTCGTAGTCTGTATTTGTTTGCTTCTCTTTGCTATGATAAACGTAAATAATAACAAACTGGGTGAGCTTAGGGGAGGAGAGGGCTAACTGACTTACACTTTCCTGTCACCGTGCATCATGGGGGGAAGTTAAGAAAGAAGTGACACAGAAACCGGAAACCGGGAAGCAGGAGCTGTGACAGGGGCCAAGGAGGAATACTGCTTACTGGCTTGCTCTCAGGCTCGCGTTGAGCTTATACAGCCCAGGCACATCTGCCTAGGATTGCCGCTGCCCACAGTAGAGCAGGCCCTCTGCCTGCCATAGACATGTCTTCAGGCCAATCCCGCTGAGACAGCTCCTTCAGAGGAGTTCTCTTCATGTGTGTCAAGTAGACAACAAATCCAACTAGGACACATTTCTTGGTTCTAATTCTCAAATGGATTTGGATGAATTAGACTGGAAAATCACCTAGTTTTAAAAAAAATGTATTCGGGCTGGAGAGATGGCTCAGAGGTTGAGAGCATCAACTGCCCTTCCAGAGGTCCTGAGTTCAATTCTCAGCAACTACATGGTGGCTTACAACCATCTATAATGAGATCTGGTGCCCTCTTCTGGTATGTAGACGTGTACTCAGTTAGAATACTGTGTACATAATAAATAAATAAATAAATAAATAAATAAATAAATAAAATGTAATCATCTACAATTAGCCAGGCAGTGGTGTGGTAATGCTTGCCTTTCATCACAGCATTTGAGAGGCAGAGGCAGGTGGATCTCTGAGCTCAAGGCCAGCCTGTATAGCCAGGGCTATACAGTGAACCCTGTCTCATAAGGGAAAACAGACAAACAAACAAACAGGCTGGGGAAAGAACAATATCAAAGCACTTCAGTAGTACGTGTGTGGCTCTAGGTTTAAGACTGATCACCAGGGAGAAGGAAGGGAGGGAGAGACAGAGGGAAAGAAGGAGGAGAGGAGGGAGAGGAGAAAGAGGAGGAAGAAAAGGAGGGGGAAGAGAAAGAGGAGGAAGAAGAGGAGGGTAGTAGTTTAAATGAAGATGGATTGTCCCCATAGGCTCATGAGGAGTGGCACTATTTGAAAGGACTGGGACATGTGGCTTTGTTGGAGGAAGTGTGTCACTAGAAGTGGACTTTGAAGTTCAAAAGCTCCTGCTGCCTGGAGATCTGGATGTAGAACTCTCAGCTCTTTCTCCAGCGCCATGCCTGCCTAGACATCGCCACGCTTCCCCCAATGATGATAATGGACTGAACCTCAGAAACTGAAAGCCAGCCCCCAAGTACATTTTATTTTTTTGTTTTTTGTTTTTTTGTTTGTTTGTTTGTTTTTCGAGACAGGGCTTCTCTGTGTAGCCCAGGCTGTCCTGGAACTTACTCTGTAGACCAGGGTGGCCTCAAACTCAGAAATCTGCCTGCTTTTGCCTCCCAAGTGCTGGGATTGCATGTATCTGCCACCACTGCCTGGCTTTTTCTTCTTCTTTTTTTTTTTTATAAGAGTTGCTGTGGCCTGGCAGTGGTGGCGCACGCCTTTAATCCCCAGCACTTGGGAGGCAGAAGCAGGCAGATTTCTGAGTTTGAGACTAGTCTGGTCTACAGAGTTCCAGGACAGCCAGGGCTACACAGAGAAACCCCGTCTCAAAAAATAACAACAAAAAACAAACAAAGAGTTGCTGTGGTCATGGTGTCCCTTCATAGTAATAGAATACTGATTAAACAGAAAAAAAGGATAGATTTTTTTTTTTCTTTAGGTTGAGCCTGGTGGTGAAAGGCTGGAGAATCTTAGAATTTAAAATGAGGGCATTTAATAGAAATGTATGTATAATGTGTAGCCTTTACCTAAAAGGGGGCATAGAAAACCTCTGTATCAAACAAAAAAATGAGAAGTAGGTAGTTCCAGGAACTTGGCTAACTCAGAGCCTCAGGGCTCTGGTTCCTGATACCTGCCCCTCCTGAATGATCCACAATGAGGGCAGAACTAGGAATGAAGGTCTAGTGGTTTATGAGACTCTCCACCCTGTCGACCAGTAGATGAAGATTACATTCCTAGAATGAATATGTTCCCCTCCCTAACTGAATACCTTGGGTCGGGTCCCTCTGAAATTTTCCACTGTTTTTATGTTATGTTTCCTTGGTAACCCTCTCTCTGCCCCCAGCTTATAGATTTTTCCTTAAATACCCCTCACTTCTTGTGTTCGGGGTCGAACTCCACTGGCCAGCATGGTCACGAGATCGACCCCGGGGTCAAACTCCTCTGGCCGACAAGGTCAGTACCAGTATCCCCAATAAACCTCATGTGATTGCAGCAAGTTCGGTCTCTCGTGAGTCATTGGGTGGTCGAGTCATCCCAAGACTTGAGTAAGGATCTCCCCAGTTCTGGGGGTCTTTCAGTGGCACATACATGTAATCTAAGAGTTTAAAAGTTTAAGGCAAATTCAAGACAGACTGGTCTACATAGCAAAACTCTGTCTTTGAAAAATAGATTTGGGGCCAAGTACACTGTCAAACACCTTTAATTTTAGTAATCAGTAGGCACAGGCAGGTAGAGCTCTCAGTTCAAGGACAGCCTGGATTATATATTGAGTTCCAGGACAGCCAGGACTACCTAGTGAGACACGGTTTCAAATAGGAAAACAAAAAAAATTGATTTTATGGGATTGGAGAGATGGCTCAGTTGTAAGAGCACTTGTTGCTCTTGCCGAGAATCTATGTTGGTTTCCCAGAACCTGCCAAGCAGCTCTCAACCACCTGTAACTCCACACACTCGGGGACTCACTTGGCACACACACACACACATGTGCACACAACACAATACATATACAGATATGCAGGCAAAACACTCATGCACATAACTAAACATTAAAAAGAAGGATTTTCCAATGAATTTTTATCATTTAGAGTTAAGGATGAGTTAGTATATTAGTATAGAATATTATTTTATAAAATAAATAGCTATGCCGGGCAGTGGTAGTGCACGCCTTTAAACCCAGCACTTGGGAGGCAGAGGCAGGCGGATTTCCGAGTTCGAGGCCAGCCTGGTCTACAGAGTGAGTTCTAGGACAGCCAGGGCTACACAGAGAAACCCTGTATTCTATTCCTCAAAACCACAGATTATTCAGGAACAGAACTGGTTTGAAATCCCTCTTGTCATATCTTACAAAACCACAAGGTGGCGCTTCAGGGCCATCATCACTTGATCTGCTTTTTTTTTTTTTTTTTTAATTTTTAATTCAATGGAACCTTGGGTTTGGGCTGAATGGGATGATGGCATCAGTGTCCTCCTCATAGAGTTTTAAAGTGATCACATGCAAGTCTGAGGGTCAACATGGAACACCACAGGTTAGATGCTCACCTTCCAGGGACGAAGTTCAGCAAGTCCTGATTTGTGTCTCAATTACTACTTACTCACTACAGGCCACTCACAAATCTATTTTTGTAAAAGGTAAAATTATCATACATGCCAAATGACAAATTTTACTGCAGTGGTAGCTTCTCATTAGTGGTGGGTGCTAAGGACTGAACCTGGGTCTTTGCCATGCAAGGCAGCCTCTGTTGCTGAGTTTATCCCAGACCTATATTCTTCCCCCTTTTAAAAAAGTTTTATTTATATATGTATTTTGGTTTTTTTGAGACAGGGTTTCTTTGTGTAGCCCTGGCTGGACTAGAACTTGCTCTGTAGACCAGGTTAGCCTCGAACTCAGAGATCTGTCTCTGCCTCCCAAGTGCTGGAATTAAAGGCATGCATCATGACTGCCTGGCTAAAAGATTTATTTTTTATTATGAGGGGTGGGTGCATATGAGCCCAAGGTGCTTTAAGATGCCAGAGGAGCCAGGCGGTGGTGGCGCACGCCTTTAATCCCAGCATTTGGGAGACAGAGACAGGTGGTTTCTGAGTTTGAGGCCAGCATGCTCTACAGAGTGAGTTCCAGGACAGCCAGAGCTATACAGAGAAACCCTGCCTCAAAAAAGCAAGCAAAAAAAAAAAAAATGCTAGAGGCATTGGGGCCTCCCTGTAGCTGCTACACACTAAGTTTAGGTCCATGCTCTTAATCACAAACTGAATTTAGGTGTGTGCTCCTAACCAAGGAGTTATCTCTCTGGCCCCACCCTATCGGTCCTTATCCTAGACCAAACTTGCTAAATTGCCAAACTGGTCTAGAACTCCTTGTAGTCCAGACAGGCCTTGAACTTGTGGTTCTCTTGCTTCGGTCTCCCCAGAGAGCTGTGAGTACAGGTGAGTACCTGCAGGCCCTGGCTTCATTGCTGTAGTTTTGTTCAGAAAGCATCTTGCTATGTAGCCCAGGCTGGCCCTGAACATTGGGTAATAGGTATGTGACACTGGATCCAGCTTATAGACGTGTCTTAACAATCAGGTGTCTCAAGATAAATCTTATTGCCGGGGATGGGGGTGGGGTGGGTGGGGTGGGGGGGTGGCGGAGGAGGAGGCGGCGGCGGCGGCGGCGGCGGCGGCGGCGGCGGCGGCGGCGGCGCACGCCTTTAATCCCAGCACTTGGGAGGCAGAGGCAGGTGGATTTCTGAGTTGAAGGCCAGCCTGGTCTACAGAGTGAGTTCCAGGATGGCCAGGGCTATACAGAGAAACTCTGTCTCCAAAAAACAAAAAGATAAATCTTATTGAATGATAGAGTTGGAATCAAGGAAAAAAAATGTCGAAATCTCGAAAAAAACCAACCAACCAACCAAACAAGCAAAAATGTTACCTCCTCCGCAGTGTTTGATGACTGACAGATCTTGTTTTAAATGACAGCCCCCTACTCCACTTCTGTGGTTCTGCAGCTATGAAACGGGGACAATAACTGCACGGGCAATGGAGCTGAGTCACAATCAGACGAGTTCAGACAGGCTCAGGATAGTGCCTGGCCACCCGGCTGTGTGATCCTGAACAAGCTAATCCCTACCCACTCAAGCCTATGTCTCTGTGTTCAGAACAAAGTCTCTCTAGGTAGCCGAGGCTGTCCTGGAATTCATTATGTAGATCAGGCTGTCCGGGAACTCACAGAGATCCACCCACCTCGGAGTTCTGGGATTCAAGGCAAGTGCCATCATGGCTGGACAGTCTCTTTTTGTTTTGTTTTGTTTTGTTTTGTTTTTCAAGACAGGGTTTCTCTGTGTAGCCCTGGCTGTCCTGGAACTCACTCTGTAGACCAGGCTGGCCTCGAACTCAGAAATCCGCCTGCCTCTGCCTCGCAAGTGCTGGGATTAAAGGCGTGCGCCACCACCGCCCAGACTGTCTCTTTTTGTAAGAGGGATGTTGCACGTTTCAGAGCTATTTGAAGAAAAGCACTGCGGGAGATTCTAGGATCCACGAGCTTGGGTGTGAGGTCTTCCTTCTCATCTCTACTGACTTATTTGCCCAGACCCCTCGGTGGAGGAGAGCCTGAGTTTAGATGCGGCCCGGCACAGGGCTTTCAGGTCGGAGGGCCGGGTCATAATCTGGGCCAGGAACTGCCTAAGGATAGCATATACTGCTTGAGCCAAAGCTCACCCGTGGGCATGTATGAGGAAATAAGTCACTCACGGTGCTTACCGTGTTGTAGTAGTGTGCCCTGACCATGCAAACAGTCTGAAAAGAGATCAGGGCTGAGTATGCAGAGAGTGGCCAGGGCCCACCACCTCACAAAGAACGCCCCCCCAACGGTCTGTCTGTGTCCACACTCACATTTTTTCCAAATTTGAGAACTATTTTTTCAGCGTTGATGTGGTCCAGGAAGTTGGGGTGATGTTTCCTTCTTCGATAATCCTCTTCTGTGAAGGGAACCTCGTTATCGTCCTAAGGGAGACACAAAGTGCAAAACTAGTGCCCCGGAGCCAAGGGAGGCTGCAGTGCTCAAGGAGGTGTTTCTTCTGGTTCAACACTACCTGGTTCCCAAGACTGAAGCCCGACTCTCCACATAGCTGGCTCAGAGAACCTTCAACAGTGCCCAAGTAAGGAAGTGACGGATACTCCCAGTGATGGACATAACAAGGACACTGCATAACTCATCAAAACGTACTCCATGGACACGTGCAATTACGATGTGCCGACTGAATCACATCGTGTGAATAACCTGTAAGCCCCATGTGCCCAAGGACAGGTAGCATCCTGTAATGCTGGGCACTGCTGGTCATGTAAAATATCAAGTCACATGTTTTCACTTCAGTAAACAAGGGTTGCCTCAACTGCACAGGATGCACTTGATCTCTTAATACGAAGGATGCATGCTTGCCCCTGACTGGATGGTGGCAGGAAGAACTATATAGCCTGTGGGCTCAGCCTTTATGAATACCTGACTAAAATAATTCAGCACCATTCTCTGGGGGTTCCAGGTATGAACCTGGCTAGTATTTAATAAAGCTTATTTTAATTGCACAGTCATGGAATTGGTCTTTCTCCTTGCAGTTTTCAGGTTTAACACCTCCACCTCCTCAGTCCCAGGATTACAGGCATGGAACATCATGGCCATTTTATACTAATAAACATAAAACCACTTACTTTGAATTTATATTTATAGATCTGGTTCCTGGAAGTCCTAGACTTCCTCCCTCTGTGACTGCAGGGACCATGGGGTGTGAAATCTCTAAACTGTGCTCTTGTAAAGCCCAACCAACTTTGTTTTTGTTTTGCATAAAGTCCCCTTAAGCAAACATCCTATGACAGCCCCACTTAGCAATAGTCAGACAGGCTACAACAGCAGGGTCAAGGTGTATAAAGATAACCCAAGACATCCTGCAGAAAACAGATAACCTAGCTGTCCTGTGTGTCAGGTGGTGTTGCCCCCATGTTTGGTTCCTGCAGATTACTCCAGAAATGCAGTTTTTAAAATATTAACTCGCTGACCCATATGGAAATTCCCCAAGCTTGCTATAACCACAATAAATACATCGCACCCCTAGACTCAAGGCTCTCACTTCTGACCCTCTACTATGGTGATGGTGAGAGTCCTTGCTTGCAAGCTCGTAATAAAGACCCTTGTGTGTAATAAAGACCCTTGTGTGTTTGTATCAGAATTAGCTCCTTGGTGGTCTTTGAGGTCCCTGCAACTTGGGTATAACACTGTGACTGTAAACTGAGAAAGACTAATTCAAATCAAGAGGTGGATTATTACTAGAGACATGGGCAGGGAGTGGTGCCCATGCCTTCCTCTCCAGACTCAGGAGGCAGAGGTAGGCAGATCTGAGATCCAGACCAGGAAGGGTTATGTAGTGAGACCTGATCTCCAACCATGAAAAAAAAAAACAAAACATTTATTGTACGATCAATGGAGGGTGAAATTACAGATGGTGTTACCGAGGAACTTAAAAAAAAAAAATCAGTCATGGTGGTGCACTCCCAGCACTTGGGAGGCAGAGGCTGGTGTGGAGAGCTTTTGGGGCCACTTGGCGGGAGTTTGACATTGGGCCAGGACAGGGAAGTAGGCTGAGATATCTTGGTCATCCTGATAAGCTCCTAGAAACAATGATCTCCTGGTCTTGTTTATTGCCTTGCTTGTTCCTTAACCTAGAACTGACCTTATTACTTGCATGTAATTAACATGGTATAAAAACAGATTGGGGGGTGCTGGTGAGATGGCTGAGTGGGTAAGAGCACTGATTGTGCTTCAGAAGGTCATGAGTTCAAATCCCAGCAACCACATGGTGGCTCATAACCACCCATAATGAAATGTGATACCCTCTTCTTTGTACTCATTTATAATAATAAATAAATCTTTAAAAAAAAAATAGACTGGGAAAAAATAAACCCACTTCAGCCTCAGAACTGGCTGGGGTCATGCTATGGTGCTGTCTAATTGTCTTTTTCTCTTTAATCCTTGCTCCTGCCCTGGAGAACCTGTTGACTGACTGAGCTGACTTGATCAGACTCGTGGGTCTCTGAGATCAAGGTCAGCCTGGTCTACAGAGTGAGTTCCAGGACAGCCAGGACCACACAAAGAAACCCTCTCTGGAAGAACAAAAAAATAAACAAACAGATTAATAAAACTAACAATGCAAGAAGGATGTGGTATGTAAATATGAATGCCAGAGTGCTTTATGCGTCTGTGTGTGTGTGTGTGTGTGTGTGCGCGCGCGCGCGCGTGCGCGCGCGCGTGCGCGCGCGCGTGCGTGTTTTTGGCAGGTGTACATGTGCAGATATCTTCTGCTGTTCAAATACTCTAACAGCTGAGCCATGTCCCTAGCCCACAAATGATAGTATTTATGCTAGTATATCATATCTGCAAATTTGCTCAGTTAAGAGAGATCCTCAAAATAATAATAATAATAATAATAATAATAATAATAATAATAATAATAATAATAAAGAAGAGAGATTCTTGGGCTGGTGAGATGGCTCATCAGTTAAGAGCACTGACTGCTCCTCCAGAGGTCCTGAGTTCAGTTTCCAGGAACCACATGGTGGCTCACAACCATCTGTAATGGGATCTGATGCCCTCTTCTATTGTGTCTGAAGACAGCTACAGTGTACTCATATAAATAAAATAAATAAATTTTAAAAAAAGAGGAGAGATTCTCACAGGATAGTCTCGAGCATAGTGGAGGACATGCTCTTGACTTTAAAAATGGATTCTGGGGAAAATTATAGGCTGTAGTCAAGGAGATTAGATCCTGCCACAGGCTACTCAGCTGGCCCTGGATTTGAAGTGAATTATAAAATGGAAGAAAAGGGCCAGGGATGGAAATCTCAGCACTGGAGAGGTGTAGACAGGGGAGGATCAGGAACTCAGAGCCATCCTGGGCTACAGAGTGAAGCTGAG
>NW_022196912.1:119457463-119465951 GCF_008632895.1 Mastomys coucha | reverse complement strand
ACAGGGGAGGATCAGGAACTCAGAGCCATCCTGGGCTACAGAGTGAAGCTGAGAGGTGTAGACATGGGGGATCAGGGACTCAGAGCCATCCTGGGCTACAGAGTGAAGCTGAGCCATTTTGGGCTATGTAAATTCCTGCTCCAAATGACTGGAGCCATGGTGGGAAGTGGAAGAAGATGAAGAAGGCAGCAGGCAAATGCTCAGGGCTGTGGGACCTGCTGAGGCATGTAGATAATTACGACAGGTGGTTGGTGTGTAAATATTCACGTGTGAATGTGGACATGCAGGTGCCGTGGCCTGTGTGTGCAGGCTAAAAGACAACCCTGGGTGTCAGTCCTCACTGTCCACCTCCTCTGAGAAAGGTTTTTGGTTAGCAAGCATCCTAACGAGCTAGCCCTCAAGCCTCCAGGGACATCCTTGTCTACACAGGAGCTCTGAAATGATAGTCATTCAGACTATGTGATTGGCTTTAATGGGGTTCTGGGGATTCAAAGTGGGGAATCTCTGGGAGCACCTGTGCCCAATGAGACGTGCCCCAGCCACGGCTGAAGCCTTTTAAGCCGGCCTTGTAGCACAATCAGAATTACATTTTAGCAAGGTTGTCATGGACCACAGATAGGAAGAAAGGGAGAAGGTAAAGAATGGATTCTACCACTAGGTGGCGATAGATTGTCTTCCTCATCCCATTCTAGGGTTTCTATTGCTGAGACAGAACACCATGACTTAAAAACAACAACAACAACAACAACAAAAAAAACAAAAACAAATTGGGGAGAAAAGGTTTATTTGGTTTATAGTTTCATATTGCTGTTCATTATCGAGGGAAGTCAGAGCAGGAACTCAAACAGGGCAGAAACCTGATGCAAAGGCCATGGAGGGGTGCTGCTAACAGGCTTGCACCATTGGCCCACCCAGAATGGGCTGGGACCCTGCCCATCAATCACTAATTAAGAAAATACCTTACAGCTGGATCTTACATTGGCATCTTCTTGCCTGAGGCTCCCTCTTTTCTTTTTTTTTTCTTTTTAAAGGTTTACTTATTTATTTCATATATGTGAGCACAGCTCCCTCTTCTCAGATTTCTTTAGTTTGTGTGTCGAGTTGACATAACACACACCTCCTTAAGGGTTAATCCAATGGGACAGGTCTAGGTGTCACCTCTAGGGACACACCTAGGAAGGTGGGTTCACCTTGAGATGATGTGTTTTTCCTTTCTAGAGTTCTGGTCCTCTAGTGCAGTCCCTAGAGCCCTGGGCACTCAAGGTTCGGCTGGATCTGTGTGCTATTTCTTTTTCTACTCGTCCTTCAGATACTGGCCAGAACTTATGGGTGCATTCTAAGATGACTCTCCCCCTCGCTCACCGCCAGACAGTTGCTCTCCACGCTGCCTTGGCTCCAGCCACTGGGTTTTGTTCCTTTCTCCCCCTCCCTTCCTGGCAGTTCTGAAGCTTACTGTTCGCCTGACCTGGGGTTTTCCTTTTAAACTAATACATTGTCCTTATGCCTCTGCTTGTGTCCAATCAAAAATTCTTTTATTAATTAGCCCCAACAGGGAGCCTCTTTCCTAGTCATCATATGGGACTCTGAGATTTCTAGCAACACTTCTTTCTTCCCTTTAATGCTTTGATTGGCAGAGAAGATAAACCCACCCCTACACGGAATCCACAGCGGGCAACAGCCATCCAGCAGTTTTCATAGTTAGGGAAACTGACAGCTGAGCCTGGGGCTAGAAAGTTGCCATGGATATGATTACTAGATGGGCCGGTGGTACACTTTCTCTTGAGACAGGGTTTCTCTGTATAGCCCTGGCTGTCCTGGAACTCACTCTGCAGACCAGGCTGGCCTCGAACTCAAGAAATCTGCCTGCCTCTGCTTCCCAAGTGCTGGGATTAAAGGCATGTGCCACCACCACCCGGCTCTTGTATTCACTTTATTTGCTAACCTTAGCAATTAAACTCACTGAGTCTGGAAAGGATGATCTAGACACATCCATGTTTCTAGCCCAGGGTTCAGCTGCCAGCTTGCCGGACTACGGTGGCTGCTGCCTGCTGTGGATGCCATCTAAGGGGTACAGGAAGGATGGCGCCTTGTAGCTCCACAGCACTGGCTAACGTGACCAGTCTGCCCACTATGACTGTTCTAGGCCTACTCCATTGCCAGACCCTGTGTCTGCAGCAGAAATGCTCACATTTTACAAGGTGGACTACAAGGTACCCTGACTAGGTTTTCACTAGAGAAAGGGGACGGGTCTCCGTCTATCAGCTGCATGGAAGCCTGTAACTGAAAGCCAGGGCGGTCAGTTCAGTTTTGCCTTTAGGTTCCTGGAGGGACAGAGAGACCTGGCTCTGTGCTGTGATCCTTTGCTACTGGTTTTGGGCTATTCTTCTTTAGTTCTTAAATGTCATTACTACAACAAGAACAACAGCACATGAGGTGTATTTTACGTAAAAACTCAAAGTGAGACAAATGACAACAAAAACCCACAAATCGAGGACAAGGTCTCACTGTGTTGAGTGGGCTAGCCCAAAATTCTAAGGCTTGAAATGCCCATCCATCTCCCTCCTGACTCCAGAGTGTGTCCAGAGCTGGTTTGCTTTAAGTCCACCTTTCACTGGCTGGGGTGGGAGGGGTGGGAGGGTGAGAGGCAGGAGGGTAGGGATTGGGGAGGGCTAGTTCCTAGCTACTGAGAGAAGTGATCATTTTTTATGATAGATGCTGAGTGAGCAGTTCCTCTCCATCTGGCATTGCACCATTTCCTTGTTATGTATGAAAAGGTGTTGGCAATTCTGGAGATTCTGCCAGTTCTCCAACAGATATGGCAACTGCTGAGCTCATTCAGTGTGGCTTTGTTCTTGTTTATTTATTATTATTATGATTATTATTGGCTTTTCGAGGCAGGGTTTTTTTTTTTTCTGTGTAGCCCTGTCCTGGAACTCGCTCTGTAGACCAGGGTATCCTGGAACTCAGAAATCCACCTGCCTCTGTCTCCCAAGTGCTGGCATTAAAGGCATGTGCCACCACTGCCCGGCCACTTATTTATTTTTTAAGTGAAATCTGGTGGCTCTGTTAACTGGACCTTCTTCCTATGTTTTAATTCTGTTTTACTGATTTATTCTTTCTGCAAGGGTCTATGCTGCCCAGGCTGGAGCTGAACTCTTCCTGTACTGGGGTGGTCTGGCTACCTTAGCCTCCAGCGTAGCTGGGACTTTCATTGTGGGCCACTGAGCCAAGCCTGCAGATGACCTTTCAAATTGCTTACTGTGTTCTACCAGCCTGGAACTTGTGTGGGTTCCTGGTTAGTTATTTGTGACAACTAGAACCCGACAGTCACCCTTGTTCTGAGAGTTTGGCCGAGTTAGGATCATCTCTTCCTTCCACACAGAACATAGCTAGACTTTAAAAACAAACAGGGGCTAGCGAGATGGCTCAGTAAGTGTAGGTGCCTGCTGCATAATGACCAGAGTCCCAAATTCAGCATGGCTAGGAAAATGGATCTTGTAATCAACAACTTACTGCTATGGAAAGCCGAGAAGCACTGTTGCACACCATCTGCACTGTCGTGATGGCTAAGGAAACTCCATTTTATACTAGTCATCCATCTTGGTCTCTAATAACCATTTGTCTTGGCTTCAAGTCCCCAGAAGGCACGTTCCTGTCAACCCTAACTGAGTGACCCTCCCCCATATATATACAGCCATACCATCTGCTTTGTTACAGTATGGCTGCTTCTTGTTTCTTTGTTTGCTTCTGTGACCTCTTAGGCAGACCTTCAAGGACTGTTTTGAGGCTACCTTGACATCCTAATCTTGGCAGCGGGCAATGGCTCCTGGCTTGCTTGTGCAGACACTCAAGGTCTTCGTTTAAAAGTCCTTCCCTCAGCCCACCTGGCATGGCAGGCTCTCATTTGGCTCAGAGATCACGGTCCCACTAACAGCACCAATAAACTTACCTAATTATAATTTGGGTAGAGTTGGTGGTCTTTTCCCTGGGGCAGGGGTGTGTGTTTGTATGTTTGTGTGTGTGTGTGTGTTTGTGTCTGTGTGTGTGAGTGTGTTTGTGTGTGTGAGTGTGTCTGTGTGTGTCTGTGTGTGCATGTGTGTGTGTCTGTGTGTGTGTGTGTTGAACTCTATAAAGTCCTCTTCATTTTAAATTGATCGTACCATCTGATGAGTCTTGAAGAAATGCTAGGGTGGTTCTCCACTGAGTGAGAGGCTGTCACACAGTCACTCGGCTCTGGAGCAGCAGCAATGCTAGAAGGAGGCGGGCCTTTGGTCATGAAGTAGCAGCTGTGGTCAGATTGGCACATGCGTGCTGTGCTGTGCTTGCCCCGGTCTTATGTCCACTGGTGTCACACAGACCCTCGGGGAATGCACTTGTGCTGGGACTTGAGGAGGGTGCGTAGCCCTCGAGCAGTAAGAACGTTAGCTCCTTTATAACAAACTGTAAAGGCCATCTTCACTGTCATATTTGGAGTCACCTAGGAGAGACACTGCCTGGAGGGCGTGTCTGAGAACTACCTGAGGAAGGAGGAGCCAACAGACTGGAGTCCCTGACTGAATGGAATGAGAGAAGAAAAAAAAAACATAAACAAAAAACAAAAAAAACTGAGCCGAGCATCAGCTCTCATCTCTGCTTCCTGAGAGCAGTCAGGCTTGGTGTGACTGGCCACCTTTCTCTCAGCCACATTTTCTCCTCCAAGGTGACCCAAATCCCTTCAGTGAGACAAGATAAACCTATTCATAGGGTGGAGGCACACACCGGTAATCCCAGTACTAGGAAAGCAGAGGCACACAGATCTCTTTGAGTTTAGGCCCGGATTGGTCTACAGAGTGAGTTCCAGGCCAGCCAGGGTACATAGTGAGACCCTAACTTAAAAACAAACAAACAACAAACAAACCTTTCTCCATCTGCTCTTGTCAGATGATCTGTCACAGCAGTGAAAAAGCAATGAAGTAGCCTTCTTGGATCCTTACCACATATATGGTCAGGCCTTGACCAAAGCGTCCCTGGGTAGTGTCACTGTCAGGAGGCAATTTAAACTTCTTGGTGGTCATAGCTGGGAATGCAGTTCGGTGGCAGAGTGCTTTGTAGCATACACAAAGCCCAGGGTTTGATTCTTAGCACACCGTTGAAATCTAAATATGGCCAAGAATGCCTGTAAACCCAGTTCTTTGGGTGTAGAAGTGGAAGGATGGGAAGTTAAAGCCACCACTGGCTACAGAGCGAGTCTAAAGAGGTCTGGACAATTCGAGATGCTGTCTCAGAAAGCAAAACAACACACACAAAATTCGCCAAGCTTTTGTGGTGTGTAATATATAATAAACTCCCCTAGATTTCAATGGTTGAGGCCTGCTCCTTATAACACAACTGTAGCCATTTTGTATTCAGAGTCCATGTTACTTACAAGGTGAAATTAAGTTCATAGGTTTTTTTTTTTTGTTTTTTTTGTTTTTTTTTTGGTTTTTCAAGACAGGGTTTCTCTGTATAGCCCTGGCTGTCCTGGAACTCACTCTGTAGACCAGGCTGGCCTCGAACTCAGAGATCCACCTGCCTCTGCCTCCCAAGTGCTGGGATTAAAGGTGTGCGCCACCACCGCCCAGCTAAGTTCATAGTTATTACTTCAACTGACACTAAAGAATGTTACTGATAAGCCAAAAAGTTGTGGTAGAATCCCTTGTACCCTGTTATCTCAATGTTCTGAAATGCTTCTGTTCAGCATCTGCCCACTGCCCTCCTCCTTCCCTCACTCAGGACCAATCAGCTTGAAGGTGAGCAGACAATAGGGTCTAGTTACCCAAAATGGTGTACCACTCCAGGCGCTGCTTGCCTTTGAACTTTTGAACCTGTTTTTTCCTATAAAAAGCCTGTCCTGAGGATAGACTGGTGCCACAATTAGGTTTTTCCTTCTTGTGGACCTGGACATCCTGAATTATTTGTGTGATTTCTTGCTTAATTGAGATTGGTATGTGCGTGGTTTGTGTGGCGACTCCCAGACCCCAACATGGATTCGCTTAGGGTTGACACTCTATTAAATACTTGAGATGGAGTGGTTTAGGTTTACCCAGCTCACTGTGGAGAAAGTTCTACTCACATGATGGTTTGGGGATCAGGAGAGCAAGGATACCCAACTCAAGTTCTACTCACAGGGTCCAGGGGTTTGGATCTCGCCCATGTCATCACTGTTGACAACAAAATGAACACCTTTCGTTTTTCAAAATGGCTGACCTCTTCATTCAGCGCTGCGGGGCCAAAAAAAACAGAACAGCCATTTAGACATTGGAATCCATGTAAGAACTTTTTTTTTCTTTGCCTAGTTTTAAACATGTTCATTCCATTGTGTGTGTGTGTGTGTGTGTGTGTGTGTGTGTGTGTTATGGGTGTGTGTGTGTGATGGGTACGTGTGTGTGTGTGTGTGTGTGTGTGTGATGGGTGTGTGTGTGTGTGTGTGTGTGTGTGTGAGATGGGTGTGTGTGTGTGTGTGTGATGGGTGTGGGTATACTTGTATGACTTCAGGGGCTAGCTGTTCTCAGAGGTGTCAGATCTCTCTGGAGCTGGATTTACAGATGGTCATGAGCAGCCCATAATGAATGCGGGGACCTCTGCAAGAGGTGGCTTCTCAGAGGGTAAAGGCCCTTTTGGGTTTCACAGAGGGCATTTCTGCCTAGCAGGCTTCAGGTGTGGAGGTAATTTAGGATGCTTCTTCCTTTTAAACAGCAGCCAGCTTGGAGGGTGGGGGTGGTGTGAGGGCTCTACCTCAGGGGCCCAAAGGCCGCCGTAGAGAGGGCAGGAGAGGCGGAATGCAGCTTATGAACAAGGCGTGATGAGTGTGTAGAACATGCACAAAGAGCAGTGCGTGTGGCACTGTCACCAACAGAGGGTTCTGTCACAGGCTGTGCAGAGCCTCCCATAGTCGGGGCTTATGGTGGTGAAAGACCCCCAGAACTGGGGAGATCCTTACTCAAGTCTCGGGATGACGCGACCACCCAATGACTCACGAGAGACCGAACTTGCTGCAATCACATGAGGTTTATTTGGGATAGACCAGTACCGGGGTCGATCTTGTGACTATGTTGGCCAGAGGAGTTCGACCCCGGGGTCGATCTCGTGACCATGCTGGCCAGAGTTCGATGCTGAACACAAGAAGTGAGGAGTATTTAAGGGAAAGACCACAAACTGGGGGCGGGGAGAGGGTTACCAAGGAAACATGACAAAAACAGTGGAAACTTTCAGAGGGACCCGACCCAAGGTATTCAGTTAGGGAGGGGAACACATTCATTCTAGGAAAGTAATCTTCATCTACTGGTCGACAGGGTGGAGAGTCTCATAAACCACTAGACCTTCATTCTTAGTTCCGCCCTCATTGTGGATCATTCAGGAGGGGCAGGAGGAACCAGAGCCCTGAGGCTCTGAGTTAGCCAGGTTCCTGGAACTAGCTAGTCTACATTCCTGGCTGGCTACAGTGGCCCTCCATGTCCTTTTAGGTAAAGGTTATACACCATACATTTCTATTAAATGCCCTCATTTTAAATTCTAAGATTCTCCAGCTTTTCAGTGGCACTGGAATAGTTTTACCGTTGTATGACCTTGCTGAGGTGTATACGGAGTGAGGTCAGAGGGTCCTGGCATTCTAAGCATCGGGTACATTTCAGTCTTGATAGGAGATTCCTCACACCATCACACACTGTGGTGTGGGCATCCTCACTGGGGAAACACAGGGGACTCGCCCTCAGATAGGGGAAGCGGACTGAACTGAGCCTGGGGACACCAGGCTATGCTTTCATGCTGAACCAACTTCAAGTGTCCTCTGATGGTTTGTTTTTAACTCTTCTGCTCCACTTTGCTCTTTTAACTTTTCCTCTCTGCAGTGCCTCACTTTGACCTCTTTTGTGAATATGTGTCACACGTCTAGGGCTCTAACTGGGTCACCTTTCTAAAAATGTGGGACACTTATAATAGGCTGCGCGTCTTCTGCCGGTCTCCCCTTAGACACACTCCTTGGATGCAGCTGTTCCCTCCACTCCCATCCCACCCCACCCCCCAGGCAGGGAGTCCATTCCTGTCTCCCACGCTGTCTGCTTTCCTTCCATGGTGCCCAGGAAACTCGGAGAGGAAGAAGAATTCTGCAACATTTCTAAATAATGAAGTGTTGGTAAAAAGGACTGTGTGTTATAGAGGGTTATTTCTTCTTTTTTCTCTTTTTCCCTGTCCTCTAGTCTAGTCTAGTCTAGCTACATAGCAAAGGATGACCTTAGACTTCTGACTCTGTCTGCACGCCCCCAGGCACTGGGTTATGGGTGTGTCTGGTTTGTGTACAGCTGGGGACTGAACCCCTGCTAGGCAAGCAGTCATTTGAGCTATTTAAGCTACATCTCCAGTGCTGTAGTCTTTCCTTCTTTTCATCCCTCTCCTCCTTCTTCCCTCCTTCCTATCTTTTCTGCTTTTTTTTTTTTTGACAGTTTTATTGCATAGGCAGCTTGGTTTCAGGATC
>NW_022196912.1:119434646-119457277 GCF_008632895.1 Mastomys coucha | reverse complement strand
TGTGGAGGGGTGGGTAGAGAGGGCGGGGCTAGAGAGATGGCTCAGCAGTTGGTTAAGAACATGTGCTATTCTTGGAGAAGCCCTGAGTTCAGTTCCTTTAGTGCCCATGTCAGTGGTTAACAATTGCCTGTAACTACAGTTCTAGGGGATATGTTGCCCTCTTCTGACTTCTGTGGCAACAAACACACACACACACACACACACACACACACACACACAAAAGCCACACCTACAAATAGTGCCACTCCCTGGGCCACACACATCCAAACTATCACAGAGGTGGAGCTTCACAGTAAGACCCTGACTCGAGACACAAAGAAGTTCCAAGTCAACGCACAACAAAACACCCGGAGGTGCGTTCATTAGCACACATTTCCAAGTCCAGGCACTTCTCAGATCCGTTCTCCTGGGACTCTCAGAGTGGCGGTAAACAGTGCCCCTTATGATTATTAAGCATTAACCAGGGACTCGGACTGCAGCTCAGGGCTGAGTGCTTTCTACCCCAGCTAGCTGTAGCAATGTTCCTTATAGCTCACTGACCTGAGACTGCCCACAAGGCTTCCTCCACTTGCTGGACATTCTCCGTGATGTTATAGATGACAACATCGCACTCCATGAGATGCGAGAGCAGGTCATCCCGGGAGATGCCCTGAAAAGAAGAGCAACAGTCCATCTGCATCCACAAGTTGACAAGGGAAGCTGCCCAACCCCTACCCTGGGAGAGCCCCACGGGGAGTGTTTGCAGAAGTGCTTCTATTCAACTAAAATCTCCGCTCTCTTTCGTGTGCAGTTCATATGTAACAAAGACGTCCTTGAAAACAACCTGGAGTGGGGGATTTTTAGAAATTGCAAAATGGGGGTAAGACACTTGCCTTGCAAGTGTGAAGGAAGACTGAAGTTCTGTCCTTTGAACTTAGATAAAAATGCAATGCTGGCCTCGATGGTGGTGGCTCCCACTTGTCAAGCTGGGGAGGTGGAAGTGGGAGGATCCTTGGGGCTCCCTCATGAGCCAGCCTAGCCTACAGGGTTAACTGCAGGCCAGTAAGATACTGTCTCAGAGGAGGAAGACAACCTTCCTGAGGAAAACGCCCAACACTGTCTTCCAGTTTCCACACACGGGTGTGTGTGTGTGTGTACATTTCTCCAGGCCCTTTCAGGTCCTTTGGCATCACCTACCCTAATTTGCTTAGGTTACTATAACAAAGCACAAGACCCTGAGTGTCTTAAAGAACAGAATTGTATTACTACCACGTAGGGGATGAAGTCCAAAGCCAAGGTGTACTAAGCAAGTTTGGTTCCTTACAGCCAGAGGGAAGAATCCATTCTTTTCTTCTTTTTTTTTCTTCTTAGCTCCCAGAGAGTGATGAGTGTTGCGGAATACTTGATCACACTGAAAACCCTGAGACTGTGCTATTTGCTGAAAAACCCCATTTTCTAGTTGTGGTGTGGCTCAGCCTTTAGTCCATACCTCAAATCCTTCTGGCTGGAATATAGACCCATCCTTAGCACACACCTTTAATCCCAAACAATGAAGGTAAAGTGAGTTTGTAGAAAGAAGCACCCATGTTTGAAATTAGGCCATGCTGTCTAACTGAGTGGCAGACAAATGTTACACAGAACTCGTCTACTTCAGTTGTGCCTGGGACAGGCCTAAAAACCTGATCACAGAACTGAGTTGTACACTTCAAAAGGAGTCAGCCTCCTGAGGTAGTCAGTCACTGACATCTCCTAACTCAGAGGTGTTCCAGATTGATCTCTGCTATAATCTGTGGAGAGATCTGCATGCTTTCTTTATTCAGGTATAAAGGTGCTTTAAGAAATATTTTGTTACAGCTAAAATTGAGATTTATCATGGTTTCCTGACCTCCACAGTGTTTCAATAATCCTAATTGATCTCCTAGCTGTAGTTAGCTTGGAATTTCTACAAAGGAGCTGTCTTATCAGACAGAGTGTCTCCAAAGGTAGAGATAGCAGTTAGGCACAAATCATCAGAGCAGTCCCACAAAGTTAGAGTTAGTAGTCAGGCACTAATTATTAAGAGCAGTCCCACACAAGGCAGAATTGTTTTACTGACTAGAGAGAAGTTATAGGGCTTCTCTCACTAGTTATTTACGTTACAGCCAAGGAATGCTAAAATACGACCCTCAGGTGCTTACCTCAAGACAGACCCTGAGAGTTTATCTTGGAGCTGCCAGGATAACCCAGTCCGAAGAAAGAAGAATGACACCACTGCTTCTCCACCTTGCACCTGGCTGATTGATTGTACTGACCTTGATGTGACCATCTCCTGCCTAAGTGATTTCTGTAGTTTGCCCTGTTCTCTGTGTATTATATAAGCCTGATTTCTACTTTGTACAAATTACATTCAGTTTCAGCACTCCCTTGTGTCTGTTTCTGTTTGTCATTTCTTCGCCAATGCCTTGTCTACCTGACTAGGACCCTGTTCCCCCCACGGGTTGAGGGAGGCCCAGACTGGCCGGCCCGTGGCAGACAAAGTGATGAATCAGAGAAAGATTTGACAGAATAGGATATGCCCAACTCTTATGAAGAGAGGAAAGGGAAGCTATTAAAGGGGGCAGTGCAAGAAGAGAGAGAAAAAAAGAGGAGGCAGTTTTACTGGGACAGTCCTACAGAGACGATTGCAGAAAGAGAGAGGAGGAGAGAGAGAGAGAGAGAGAGAGAGAGAGAGAGAGAGAGAGAGAGAGAGAGAAACTATACGCAGGTAAAGACAGAGTCAGAGAATGAGGAGCCGGAAGAACGCATTGCAGACATTTGTACGAGGCCAAGAAGCCAGTTTGACTGACTCAGTCTGGAGAGGAGTTTGAGTCAGAACAACTGAGTTGAGCCAGCCAGCTAGCGTTCAGAAAGGGCGAGCTTAATCAGCAGTAAGTCTCAGAGGCTGGAAATACTCTAGCCCCAGATAAGACTATAAGGAGGGTAGAAGCTTCTAGGACTAAGCTAGGTGACCCAGCAAGCCTCTGGGATGAGCTACGATGGGAGTAGGAGGGCTCCTTTTACAGATGGTGATGGCTGCCGTGGTGTGGCCTTGGAGATTCATAGCTCCATCTCTGTCTTGACGCTCACCCTTGTGTTCCTCCTGCGTTCTCCTCCTTGTACATTCATCCCAGAAAAAAGACCCTCTAAAAGGCTGATAATGTGGGATATCATCTTAATCAGTGTTCTATTGCTGTGAAGAGATGCCATGACTATGGCAACTGATAAAAGAAAGCTTTTAATTGGGGGCTGGCTTAGAGTTTCAGAATGCCAAAATCCTTGTCCACCATGACGGAGAGCACAGCAATAGACAGGCAGGCACGGCACTGGAGCAGTAGCTAACAGTGTACATTTGATCCACATGTGAAAGGAAAAATTAAAGCTTTGGACCTGTGCTGACTAGGAAGAAAAGTTATGGGCCTAAGAATCCATCACAAGCTGGCCCACATAGGTCTGGGAATGAGCAAGCAGTCTGTTAGACATCCTGAGAACTAGCAGGTCAAAAAGACATAAACTACATGTCTGGGCAGATATGGTTTAAGGTCAGATGCTCTGTTGACTCAGATTAACACCAACCTTAGGAATTTTCCATTCTGTTCTGCACGTAATATAATTAATATTTGAACTAGCCAATCATGTATAGCCACACTGATTCCTTTGTTCCCCTAGACCCATTTTCCTATATAAACCCCTAACTTTCGAGCCTCGTGGTCGGCTCCACTATCTCCTGTGTGAGATAGGTGTGGTGCTGGCCCGGAGCGCCCCGAAATTAAAACTACCTCTTGTAATTACATCAAGACGGTCTCTCGTGATTCCTTGGGTACACGTCCTCCCGAGATTTGAGTGGGGGCCTCCCCACGGGGGTCTTTCACAAGCAGGAGGTGGGGAGAGAGAGAGAGAGAGAGAGAGAGAGAGAGAGAGAGAGAGAGAGAGAGAGAGAGAGAGTGAGTCTGAATCAGTCAGTGTGGGCTTTTGAAAGATTTATTTATTTATTATATATAAGTACACTGTAGCTGTCTTCAGACACACCAGAAGAGGGTGTCAGATCTCATTATGGTGGTTGTGAGCCACCACATGGTTGCCGGGATTTGAACTCAGGACCTATGGATAAGCAGTCAGTACTCTTAACCACTGAGCCATCTCTCCAGCCCCAGTGTGGGATGAAACCTCAAAGCCTACGAACACCCAGTGACATGCCTTCTTCAACAAAGCCACACCCCCTAATCCTTCCCAAACAGTTCTACCAACTAGGAACCAAGCATTCAAATACATGAGCCTATGGGGGCCATTCTCATTCAAACCACCAAATATGTACTGACCTCCTAATTCCTAGTATTTCAGTCTGCAGCCTTACTTAAAAAGAGGGTCTTTGAACTTCAGATGGCTATATGGGCTCACATAGTAGAACACTTGGCTCTCAGATAGTGGCTGGCACACCATTGTACATGACATTCTTCTGTTTTTAACCTCCTACGTGCTGGAGTACAGGTGTGAGCCACCAGGACCAGCTGCGGGACAGATCTCACTAACACCTTTCTCACTCTTTGTAACTGATGTAGATATCTTAGTTAAGGTCTCTGTAGCTGTGGTGAAACACCATGACCAAAAACAAATTAGGGAGGAAAGGGTTCATTTGACTCACACTTCCACATTGTAGCTTATCACTGAAAGAAGTCAGGACAGGATTGCAAACAGGGAAGAAACCTGGAGGTAGGAGCTGATGCAGAGGCTGTGGAGGGGAGTGCCACTTACTGGCTTACTACCCATGGTTTTCTCATTCTGCTTTCTTATAGAACTGAGAAGAACCACCGGCCCAGGGATGAAACCACCCACAACAGGCTGGGCCCTCCCCCAATCAATCACCAATTAAGAAAATGCCCCACAGCTGAGATCTTATGGCAACATCTTCTCAATTAAGGTTCCCTCCTTTCAGATAACTCTAGTTTGTGTGTCAAGTTGACATAAGACTAGCCAGCCCAGGAGGCTAACGAGTTAAATCTGCAGGCGTGGACAGGTTATTGGGTGTACAGAGATCTACACTGGGTTCAGAGAGTGGAGATCCAGGCAGACAGAAGGCTTATTCTGGAAGAAAAAGCACCTCTTCTAGGGGAACAAAAATGTCTCCCAGTGAGGACTGGGTCCAGTTTGTCAGGTGAAGGTTGCACAGCTGCTCTGTAGGCAGAGAGATACAAGGCATTAAGTCCCCAGGAGCTCATTGCCTCACACCATTCCTCTTTTCTGTAAGGTATATTCACAGGACCTCCATAGAGAGATTTTTATGACTTTGGAGGTAAAGACTAGAGGAACCTCCTCCAAGAATACTTCATTTAAGTTCTTTTCTTTGGCCCCAAACTTAGAGTGGAGACATTATGGTGTTCTCTGTCACAGTAGAAAGGTATGTCCTGGGCTGGGGAGACGGCACAGTAAGTGAGGCGCTTGCTGCACAATCGTGAGGACCTGTGTTCCGATCCCAAGCACCCATGTTGAGCTGCTTGCAGTAGTGTGCATAGAGATGTATGGAGAGACAGATGGAGGCCCAGACAGAATCCCTGGAAGCTCGTGGACCAGCTCACCCAGTGCAGGCAGCAAAATCCAACAAAGCAACCCTGTCTAAGACCAAGTGCAAGGCAACGACTACCCCTTCTGACGTATGCATGTGCACTGTGGCATGCACTAGTCTGCACTCATGCACAGAGGGAAACACAAAGATAGATAGATAGATAGATAGATAGATAGATAGATAGATAGATAGAGCTGGCTCAGTGGGTAAGAGCACTGACCGCTCTCCTGAAGGTCCTGAGTTCAAATCCCAACAACCACATGATGGCTCACAACTATCTGTACAGCTACAGTGTACTCACATCCATAAAATAAATAAATCTTAAAAAGTAAAAATTATACTTTAAAAGAGAGACAGAGAGAGAGAGAGAGAGACAGCGAGAGAGAGTACCGGGCAGTGGTGGTGCACGCCTTTAATCCCAGCACTTGGGAGGCAGAGGCAGGCGGATTTCTGAGTTTGAGGCCAGCCTGGTCAACAGAGTGAGTTCCAGGAAAGCTAGGGCTATACAGAGAAACTCCGTCTCAAATAAAAAAACAAAAAACAAAACTAAACAAAAACAACCCAGAGGCGGGGGGGGGGGGGGGGAGATATGGAGGCAGGAGAGATGGCTCAGAGGTTAAGAGCACTGGTTGGTTCAATTCCCAGCATCCACATGGCCGTTTACAACTGTCTGTGGCTCCTGTTCCAGGAAATTCGACACCCTCATACAGACATACATGTAGTCAAAAAACCACCAATGTACATAAAATACAAACAAATATATTACTTAAAGCAGACATTTCCCATGGCCTGTCATGGAGCCGGCCTGCAGAACAGAGGAGCTGAGGTGGCAGAGACTGGTAACAGACTGCTTAAGGGGCTGGCACCAAAGGGGTCCTGTCCTTGTCCAGTCCTAGGGAGAGCCACGGGAGCTTACCGAGTATGTCTCCACAGCGAAGTCTGGTTTGACGCTCTCTGGCTTGGCCAAGGTGCCCACGACCTGGAAGGTGCCTTCCTTCACTTTTGTGGTGGTGGCTTCTGGAGCTGCAGCTGACTTTGTCTCGTCCTCTTCCTCCTCCTCTTCTCCAATCTCTTCTAGGGAAGCCCCAGCGACACAGTTAGCTAGGAACTGCAAGAGAGCAGGCATGTCCCAGGCACTAAGCAGAGGTTTGACCAAGGAAGCCTGTGCCAGTGAGTGATGGTTCCGGGTTCTTGCCTTTAGCATGGACCCCATACACTGAGCAAAAGTCTTGTGCATCGCGGTCACAACAAGGTGGCTAAGATGATGCCCACGACACAGGACAGTGACTATATATAGAGAGGACATTAAATAGCCAGTAACACAGGTGCAGAGAGTTTCAGCAACTGCTTGCTTGCTTTAGCAGTAGGCAGAACTGGGCTCTGGTAAAAATGTTTGTCATGTTCAATTGGAACACAGATATGCAATATATATGAGCCCCTGAGGTGATTTAAAATCATTTTGTCTGCTGGGATGGTGGCACACGACTTTAATCCCAGCACTCGGGAGGCAGAGGCAGGCAGATCCCTGAGTTTGAGGCCAGCCTGGTCTACAGAGAGAGTTCCAGGAAAGCCAGGGCTACACAGAGAAACCCTGTCTCAAAAAAACAACATAAAAAAAAAAAAAACCAGTTTGTTTATCCCCTCCCCCACCCCCATCTTTCTTTCTTTCTTGAAACAACATCTCATTTTAGGCTGGTCTTGAACTTGCTGTGAAGCCAAAGATGACCTCAACTCCTAATGCTCCTGCTTCCACCTCCTGACGGCCAGGACCACAGTCACACACCACCATACCCGTTTTGTGCCTGGTATGCAGCAGGTACCCTGCTGGCTCAGCTATATCCCTGGCTTAAAACTGTCTAATGGTTACATCTGAAAAATGAAAAACCAATACGATTAATTTTAAAGCTTTATTTTAGCACTGGAGATCAAGTGCAGTTCCTGGCATGTGCTGGCCAAGATCACTATCATACCACAGCCGTTAGTTAGCCCTAAATGTTCTATTTGATCTAATAAACCCAAACACATTATTTATCAGTTTTAATAAGGAATCAATATAAACTATTATGGTTAAGGTGTGTATTAAACATAGGGCTTCTCACATGCTAGGCGATGCTCTACCACTGAGATGCTTTCCAGCGTCTAAAAATTGATGAGCTATTTATTCCTTCCCTTCTTTGTACACAGTTTTTCACTATGTAGCCTAGGCTGGCCTCAGGTTTTTTTTTTTTAATTATTTATTTATTTTATATATGTAAGTACACTGTCGCTGTCTTCAGACACACCAGAAGAGGGCCTCGGATCCCATTGCAGATGGTTGTGAGCCACCATGTGGTTGCTGGGAATTGAACTCAGGACCCCTGAAGAGCAGTCAGTGCTCTTAACCACCGAGCCATCTCTCCCACCCCTAGCCTCAGTTTTGGAATGCTGGCACTGCGGGATCGCAGTCATCTTCTTTTGTCCAGTGCTGTTCTCTGGAACTCGATTGCATTGACGTTTGCTTACAGGGCTTCCCTTTTGGGACTAGCCATGCTGAGGTGTTCAGAGGACACATGGGGCCAGTAGCCGCTCTTACTGAATAATAAAATAGTGCTAAGATTTATTTATTTATTTTTGAAGACTCAATCTGTAATGTAAAACCTGTATCTCAGTCCAGTGTCAATTAAAAAAACAAAAAACAAAAAACAATAACCATTATGGAACCAGGACAAACGAGATCATAGGAGAACAAAACAAAAGAACCAAAAAATGAAAATAAAAAAGGAAAACCTAACTCGATAAAATGCACATCCAGCTGTGAAGAGAGCTGCCTCCCGGGGTCTTCACATCTTCCCCTTCTGTATCCTTACACTAAGAGTGTTGCTAGCTCGGGCGAAAGCTTCCTGTCCAGTGGAAAGCATGAGCTTCCATTTCCAGCCCTTTCTGCCTATTCCAGTGCTACAGTTGTTTAGCTGTCCGGCAGGCCACCACCCCTTGATAATCCACGCCAGAATTTAATTATGCCACAACTGGTCATGTGGTGATTTGCTTTAATGAGTTACTAGGGGGTTTGTTTCCACAGACTCATTTTTGATCATCTTGGGAGGCAGGAAGCCTGACGTCTAATCCCCTCTGCTACTTAAACAGAGGTGCAGGGAGGGTACCCCATCACCCTTGACTTCCCACAAGGCAGCAGAGGTCTCATCCTAAGGCCACTGGGGATCCAGAGCCCTCAATGACAGGGCCTCTGCAGGTGCGTGCCAAGATTGATTTTTATTTTATGTGAGTGTGTTTACCCTAAAGGTAGAAAGGGTGCCTTTCTCCAGGCAGTGGTGGCGCACGCCTTTAATCCCGGCACTTGGGAGGCAGAGGTAGGCGGATTTCTGAGTTCGAGGCCAGCCTGGTCTACAGAGTGAGTTCCAGGACAGCCAGGGCTACACAGAGAAACCCTGTCTCGAAAAATCAACAAAACAAAACAAAAGCAAACAAACAAAAAAAAACGGTAGATGAATGTTTCATGGATGACATGATGGCAGGACTTATACTTTGTCTGCTCCAGGTCCCGCCCATAATACTGTATGATCTGCACAAGCCTTTTTCTCTCTTGAGTCTAATTTTCACCATGTTCAAACACCTGGGGTTCCAGGAAGGAGCATGGGTCAAGCCTGCCTAGGGACAGCTCCTGGAGGCACTGATGTGCTAGGATTGGGATCTTCCCCTGGGGAGGATCCTAACAGCCAGTGATGCAGGCCTTTACTGTGGAGATAGACCGGGGACACGCACTGAGGATTGAGGGCCAGTTTGGCTCCGGCCACCGCTCACCTTTCCTATGTTTCCGCTGCTGTAGGTGTCCAGATGGTTTATAAACACCCTCTGTATCTTCAGAACTTTTTCGGTCGTCGCAGGAACTTCCTCTTCAGCCATGGTGGAAGCTGTAGTAGTTGCTAAGGTGAAAGAGTCCTGTCGGTTGCTAAGGAGGAGAGGCCGGGCTTTGGAAGGCTGAAAGGGTCAGGTACCCTGAGGCGTGGCTCGGGCTCTGGGAGGGGCGTGGCTCGCTTTTGGGCGGGGCGTGTCCTGTGGTGAGGCTCTGGAAAGGGCTCAGCTCTGGGGGAGGGTCTGTTGGGGTCGAGGCTCAGGGTCTGGCGGGGGGTGGGGGGTGTCCCAAAGGGTGGGGCTGCTATCCCTGGAGAGCGCTTATCCCAGGTTCTGTCTTATTCCAGAATTGTCTGCCTGCCTTCTGCACATCTCCTGTAGGACGCTCGGCTCGGGTTAACAACGTCTTTACCGTGAAGAAAAGCAGTTGCCATGAGTTTTGGGGTCAAGGACCACAGCGTGAGAGCCCACCACCACACCCCCCGTGCAGCCCAGTCGCTGCTTGGTGCACAGGGTTCTACTGTTTGACCTAGTTTGCTTTCTATTGCTGTGAAATTTACAGGTTGTAGACCATCAATCAGGGAAGTCAGGGCAGAAGGCAGGAACCTGGCCGGAGGCAGGAAAGCAACCAAAGACCTTGGAGGAATGTGGCTTACTGGCTTCCCCAGCCTGCTTTCTTAGAGAACTCAGGAGCAGGCGCAGGATGCCCGCAGTGATCTGGGTCCTCCCCTATCAATGAAGAAAAGCCCCATAGACATGTCTGGAGACCTTTCTTGTGGAGGCATCTTCTCACTAGAGAGTTCTCTTTCCAGATTGTGTTTCCTAAAGCATTTTCAGAAATTTTCCTGAGGATTTGGTGGAGGTGCCTGGAGGGACTTTGTGCCCAGGAATCACACACAATCATGAAGTTTACACTCAGACTGTTTAGGCTCTAGGCTCTGGGTCTTCTTTAAGCATGAGAATACTCATGTAGTTGCTGAAATAAACCACCACCAACAAAATTAACACGTAGCAGGTGAGCTTGCTAAGAGTGTAAAGGAGGTGTCATCAAGCCTTACAACAGGAGTTCCATCCCTCTGTCCCAAAGAGAACGGGCTCCAGCAAGCTGTCCTCCACACATGTGCCCTGGCACACACACCCCTCTCCACACATAAATGAATGCAGTAAACAACATTTATTTTGTTTTCTTCAAAAGTTGTGGTAGTTTATGAATACAACCAGCTTGTTTGGTTGGAAGAATCCAACTGCATTGAAATAGTTTTAAATACTAACTTGTTAAATCTAAATACATTAACTTGTTATATGTAAATATGCATGCATATATAGAAGTTAAGAATTTATTTTTATGTGTATGCGTGTCTGCCCGCATGAATGTCTCTGTGCCACACGTTTTCCTGGTGCCATCAGAGACCAGAAGAGACGCTGGATCCCTGGACATGGAGTAACAGAGAGCTATGAGGCACTGTGTGGTTGTTAAGGACCACACTCAGGTCTTCTACAAGAGCAGCCAGTGCTCTTGATGGCCAAGTCATCGGGAGCCTATTGCTTTTTTTTTTTTTTTTTTTTGGTTTTTTTCGAGACAGGGTTTTTCTGTGTAGCCCTGGCTGTCCTGGAACTCACTCTATAGACCAGGCTGGCCTCGAACTCAGAAATCTGCCTTCCTCTGCCTCCCAAGTGCTGGGATTAAAGGCATGTGCCACCACTGCTCGGCGAGCCTATTGATTTTATTATAGCAACTGCTGTATCATTCCATTAGTTCTTTCCTCTGCATGCATGCTACTACCAAGTGTGTGTGGTGCCTTCTATTAAGTATTGAAAAGTTCTGCCCTAGTGGCTACACAAGTTTCCCATCGGTGCAAGCATCAGCAATGCTACACCTAAATAAAGAGCTTAAAGGCAGAGTTCTGAAGTCAGGGTGGCCCATTCCCAAACTTGTTTCCTCCTCTATTCGCCTAGTGTGAACCAAGCAGCAGGTTTTGCTCCTGAACGCTGGAGGGAGCACAGGGTATCCAGGATAGAAGGCACTGAGGGTAGTCACAGGCCAGCAGCTGACTGTGTGGGAAGCCTGCGAGCTCAGCAGAATAGGAGGAGAGATGTGCATGTCCTTATGGGAGATGAAGCCTCTGCTCTCTTCATGGACTCGGAGCAGACAGGCTAGCACAAACTCTGGAGCCAGCGGAAAACCCACATCCATTACTTGTCTAAGTATGAGCTCTCCCTGAGCTACAACTTCAGGCCTGAATTCTCCCCTTGCATTGCAACAAATACAGAGTGTAATATGAGAATTATCTCTTCCTTAGTACCTAGCTATTGATATTTTAATGTTTAATTTCACTTCCTCTTCTGTGTGTATCAGTGCATTTTATAGTGTAGGTTTTTTTTCCAATTTATTTATTTATTATATGTAAGTACATTGTAGCTGTCTTCAGACACACCAGAAGAGGGCATTTGATCTCATTATGGATGGTTGTGAGTCACCATGTGGTTGCTGGGATTTGAACTCATGACCTTCAGAAGAGCAGTCAGTGCTCTTAACCTGCTGAGCCATCTCTCCAGCCCATAGTCTAGGTTTTTATAGTGTGATTCTGCCATGCCATTCTTCCTTAGTTTTAAACATTGCATATTTCCCTCAAAGGGACACAGTGTAATTTAGCATTCTTCTGTGATTTTTCAATAGAGGAAAACCAATCTGTGCAGCTATAGTTTGTTGACTCATTTATGACTCAGGGTTTTAAAATTAGACTTACTTCTGGTATGTGGCACACATGTGGAATGACCTGAGGACGACTTTCTGGAGATGGTTCTTTCCTTCCATGTTGTGGGTCCCATGGATTGAACTCAGGTCGTCAGACTTGGTGGCAAGTCCTTTTACCCCTGGGGCCATCCTGGCAGCCAGCATTTATTACTTTTTTATTTTTTGAAAGTTTAAGACGGCCTCCCAAATTTCTCAAGTTATCCTTGAAGGACCTCACCTGCTTCAGAAGCCTTGTAGAGGGTGTAGCCAGTCACTAGTACACTCTCCAGTGTCCCTCATTAAATCCTGGTTCTATTAGAACTACAAGTTAACTGAAGAAATGGCACTGTTAAATTCTTTTTAGCTGGTTCATTGGTGGCGCTCGCCTTTAATCCCAGCACTTGGGAGGCAGAGGTAGGGGGATCTCCCAGTTTGAGGCCAGCCTGGTCTATAGAGTGAGTTCTAGACAGCCAGGGCTACCCAGAGAAACCCTGACTTAAAAAACAAGAAACAAAATAGAACAAATCTTTTTAAAAGACTTGTGGAAGTAGGCTCTCCTCCCACCACGTGGGTCCTGAGACCCCATCCAGATTGTCTGGTCTGGAGGTGGTAATTTCACTGAGCCATCTTGCCTGCCATAACCCACAACTATTGAAAATTTCTCACATTATCAGCTGAGTCAAACCCCTCTCACGTTTTATTTTTGTGCCCCTTCTCCTTCTGGAACCCCTCTAAGTGGTCACTGAACAGCTTTCATTATTCTCCACCCCTCCCCCACCTTTGAGTTGTCTAAACTCATCTGCCCATTGCTGTAATCCTATTGTAGGGTCTTGTTTAGCCTGGGCTGACCTCCTGTTCTCTCTGTAGTAAGGATGAAAGCCTTGGCTCTTTCTTCACCTCACAAGTGTTCAGGTTATATGTGCGGCCATGCACAATTTCTTTTGAAATTGATTTGAGTCAGATGATTTTTTTTTCTTTAGAAATAAAATTAAGGCTTAATTTATATGGTTAATCTTTAAAACTGGCTTAGCTTAGGATGGATGTATGCCTGTGCTCACATGTGTGTGTGTGTGTTCACTGATCCCCTTTATTCTAAATAATAAAGAACGGGGCTGGCGAGATGGCTCAGCAGGTAAGAGCTCTTCAGAAGGTCCTGAGTTCGGATCCCAGCAACCACGCGGTGGCTCACAACCACCCATAAGGAGATCTGATGCCCTCTTCTGGTGAGTCTGAAGACAGCTACAGTATATCATGCCAGAATGAGCAGGGCAGAGTGAGCAGGGCTGGGAGGTCCTGAGTTCAATTCCTAGCAGCCATATGATGGCTCACGGCCATCTGTACAGCTACAGTATACTCATACACATAAAAAAAAAATCTTTAAAAAAAAAAGAAAAGAAAAGAACGACTCCCTTCACTCACTTCAACTCCAAATAGAACACTGATGAATTTAAAAAATGTTGGCATAGATCTTGGAATCAGTCACTTACGATTTCAATTTTTAAACTCAACTCAAAATCGAGTAAACAATTTTATTCAAACTCTAAAGACATCAGTTTTAAATATTACCCCGAGATTAAGCACCAGATTGGGCTTCACTGTGCATACCTGCAGGCAACCAGACATCACAGAAGGAGAGCCTTGCAAAGCCAAGCTCACACAGCCGATGAACTCTACCAGGCCTGGTCCACACAAACATTCTGAGTTTTCAAAACCGTTTTGATCCTCAGGACTGAACTGGGTGTTTACCCACAACAGGCAAGGGCTCTACCCATCACCTTCCCTCCCATGGTCTTTAGAGGCTAAAAATGCCCCCTGGAAACTAATGACAAAAACATTTGCTGACGACCATTCCCAAAGCAGCTGCTTTGGGTGACAACTAAAAGAACAGCGCCAGGTCCTTTTTGTTTGTCACATACTGGAAAACATGCAGCAGTATGGAGGACTTTATTAAGTTTATAAACACCAGGGACTGTAATAAAATATAAAATACAGAGCATCTCTTTTTTAAATATCAAGTTTCTGAATGCTTCATTCATCCTTTGGTTTCAAACCATACAATGCACTCATGTTACACTGTTCATGTGGCAGTGAGACAGAGCACTGTCCAACTGCTGGGGAAGAAGGGCGCTGTAGGAATACCAAAGCACTGCTTTATAGAAAGTAAGCATCGAAGCAAAAATACTTTCTGAATATATATGTGCATTATATATATATATACTGTACATTGTAAACAAACATTCCGGATAAGAATCAACACAGGCCAAAATACCGTTTCCTAGGAAACCAGGATCTTCTTCCTCCAAGTGATACACACCAAGGATGAGGTGAGGCCTGTTCCTCTATTTGCTCATGTGCTTAGATATCCTGGAGAGAAGTAATTGTTACATTCATTTGCTAATGGTCTGTCTCGCTCTAGGTTGGCTGGCTGTGGCAAACAAGGAATGGAGAACTATTTCTGTCCCGGCCTTTCATTTTATCCTGGTTAAGTAACAGATAAGCAGTTCGTCCTTATAGTCCATTTGGTAAGTAAGAAGATTAAGTAGAGCAATACATTTCAAAACTTGTGCAGGGGAAACCAGTTGACAGTTTGTTTCCAATAAGGCCAGGAACAAAATAACCACTACAAAGTCAGTCCAAGCTAGTAGTGAACCCCTGATTTAGCAGGCTGAAGCCAGGTCTGAAGTTAGGGGATTCTAATTCTTAATTACTGTGCAAATCTACAATTTCCTATGTCAAAGAGTGCTGGCGGAGTTGAAGCCCTGTAATAGGAGAATGAAGTGCTGATTAGGGATTGAGATGCAGAGTGGCTGTGTGTCAGAGCAATGGTCTCAAAATCCCCTTAAATGAATCTGAAGCTAAGACAACTTATGAGTCAATTATGCTGTGAGTCAAAAGCCTGTGTGTGAAGGAATGGTAAACACATAAAGCCAACGATGTACTTTCTACAATGATTATATGCAAGGGTGTCAAGTCTTATCTCAGATTCTATACCAGCAGTGGCCCCACTAGGAGGAAAAGGAGTCATGACTGTCCATCTCGTTTCAAAGCTTCCAGTCTCTGAAGAAGTGCATTTCCAAATGCTTCCCGGTAGGCAGGACTGAGCGTATCCAACAAGGAGTAGACTGTCTCATGGTAGGGGGTTTGCAAATGACCCTCCACCTGGTCAAAGGCATAGCCCACCACCTAGGAGAGAAAGGCAGCAGTGAGCACTCGGTAGCTTCCATTCGGGCAGAGAAGGCAGGAGCCGGGGGTCTGAAGGGTTTGGGCAGTGACACCATTTCTCAGTGGATGATCTGCATTTCAGCGGTTAGCAATCTCTAAGTAGCTTAGAACACAGGACCACGACCCCCCATGTGTTTCCCCCAGGGCTCTTTAAGAGGTTTGATTTGCTCACTTTTGTTCTTTTCTCAAGTGTTAAAATCTTGAAAATGACATAATAAAAATATTACTATTATTGCCTTTAAGACAGGGTTTCTCTGTGTAACCTGGCTATCCAGAAACTCACTTTGTAGACTAGGCTGGCCTTGAATTCAGAGATCTACCTGCCTTTGCTTCCCTGGGATTAAAGGCAGGCTCCGCCATGCCCGACCCTGAAACCATTTTTATCCTTATTTTTTTATCTTAAATTCTGTATATGTGTGCCTGTGTGCACTTGAGTGCAGATATCCATGGAGGCTAGAGGAGTGGACTTCTTGGAGCTGCAGTCATAGTTGCTGTGAGCTGCCTGACCTGTGGGTGCTGGGAATCAAACCGGTGCAAGAGAAACATGTGTTCCTAACCACTGAGCTATCTCTCCAGGACCCACCCTTACTGAGTTCCATACATACTGATGATCACCCATACCAAGGTACCTTCTTGCAATAAAAAACTGGTGACAGAAGCCTCTCCATTCGAGCCTGGTGCTGCTGAGAACTGAACCCAGGGCTCTACCATTAAGCATTTCTTTCTTCCTTTTTAGTAAACAAAAATACACGGTCTCACTATACAGTCCTGGCTGGCCTCAATCTCAGAGATCCACCTGCCTCTGTCTCCTGAGTGCTGGGACTGATGGTCTATTATCACCATGCCCAGCCTCTGAATACCTTCAAAAAATTAAAAATATCATACTCACACATGGCATATCTATGTAAGTCAGATGCTAAGTCTGTGAGGTTTTCTCTTTCCTCTTTTCTGTGGGTTCTGGCCTGTACAGCACGCCACCCAGTACGCAGGCCAGCTAAGCATCTAGTTTGGATGGAAGGTGGAGGTGAGCAGAGTTTCAGCACTGTAACTACAAGGGTGTCCCCTGCAGAGAGCCCACTATAGGAGACAGAGTTAGCTACAAGAAGGGGAGGAACTCGTTTGGGTGGTAATGATTAGAGCAAACTGAATCAATTTTTTTGAAATGTATTTAGTCTCTCAAATTCAATTGTTCTTTGTTGATCAAAAATTTATTAACCAAAATTTTGGGGAAAATATTTCTTAATTTTTTTTGAAGACATCTATGTCTGGTTTTTATGTAATATTCCTCTTTATCATTTCTGATAAAATGATAAAGATATGCTTTTTTTTCTTCTAAAAATAAAAGTGAGTTACCCTGAGCCCTGCTTCTGTGAGCTCCAGACAGTATCTGTTCCTTTCCTTTGTCTCCACGTTGATGTAAGCCACATCATCTGCACAGGGCAGGCTTTTTGAGACAAACATGTTGTTGACAGCAAAGAGAACATCGTTTACAACTGCTTCAGCCTCCAGCTGCATGTCCTTCATATCCGTGCCTTCAAGCCCATTGAGTTCGGAGCCTTCTTCAAATCCAGACATACTGCTTAGCTCCATGGGGTTATAGTCTGTTTCTACTCTGCAAGAAAGCAGTGACAGACTTTTTACTGGAAAGACATTCCAACTGGACAAGGGAGAAAGCAGCAACATTCTTCTCAAAGGATCGCAAGAACAGTTGCTAGGCCACATGCAAACCTTCCTCTCCTCCGACAGCTCTTGAGCCAGGCCCTCCCAGTCCCAATCACTATCAGCACCTGCCTCCATGCTCCTCCCAGGATGGCCCACTAAGCCCCACAGAGAGCACTCCACTGATTTCCTAATCCAAAGCTCCAAAGGCCACCTTCCTCCAAAGAGAAGCATTGTGGGCCTATCAACACAAGCTTTCCAACCCTCTTTAACTCTTGTCAGTCTGTGAGGCAAAGAACAAAAAGCTCATTGTTTTAACATGTATTTCCTTGAGTAAATACCTTTTTGGAGGCTTACAGAATATTTTCATCTGTCAAGTTCACACAGAAGTAGAAAAGAACCCAGTTTGTTTGAAATCACATCTATATTTAAGAAATACAAATTCACACCTATATCTAAGAAAATGGGTGATGCTATGTACCTAAAATCTAAAACTGTTATGAACTCCTTTAAACATGTGTCCCAGCTGGGCGGTGGTGGCGCACACCTTTAATCCCAGCACTTGGGAGGCAGAGGCAGGAGGATTTCTGAGTTTGAGGCCAGCCTGGTCTACAGAGTGAGTTCCAGGACAGCCAGGGCTACACAGAGAAACCCTGTCTCGAAAAACAAAACAAAATGAAAGAAAAAACAAAACAAAACAAAATAAACATGTGTCCCATACTCAACTGATACACTGCTTAAAGATATGTTTGGTTTTATAGAAGTGACCACTTAATATAGTTTATAAACTCAGTTTGATCCATTGGTCCAGTGGTTAGGAATAAGTACTTTCATTGACTTGGCCCTGATTCAATTAAAAAGAAAAATCTATTTGGAAGGTTTTAGCTTCTAAGCACCATGTCTGTCTCGCCTTTAGCTTGGTAATTAAGAGCAGTTACATCAGAGTAAACATTACATGAAAAAGGTGTTCACAAAGTTCTCTCAGCAGGAGCCCAGCACTAGCAGGAAGATGGCCTTACTTAGTCACTGGGGAACAATCAGCCCCAGGTTCCAAAAAGAGGATGCCTAGGGGACTTCATGCATCCCTTGGAGAACGATATGGAAGACTGAAAACTTTTGACAATGATTTATTTTAGCTATATGTAGGTGTGTGTGTGTGTGTGTGTGTGTGTGTGTGTGTGTGTGTGTGTGTGAGTGAGTGTGTGCAGGGGCCTATGGAGGCCAGAAGAAGGCGTTGCCCCCCCCCCCCGGGGGGGGTTGAGTTATAGGTGGTCACGTCACCGTGTGGGTGCTGGGAGCTGACCCTGGCCTCTCTTCAAGAGCAGAGAAGTGCTCTTTAGCACTGTTCTCTCCTGCCCGTAACAGGCTTGCTTGCTTGGACATCTTTCTCTTGCTTAGTTTCACCCATATTTTCTGAGGGGAATCAGATGCCTCTTCCCTACTGAGTGGAGTCAGCAGGTGATGTGGCGAGTCAGACTCCATTTCTCATCCAATGTTCTTTCTTGTCCAGTCATGGCACACTTTTGGCAGCTATCTTGGGATGAGGCCAAGAGGCCAAGGATAATGCTGACAAGGGGGAAAAGACAGCAGCAAGCGCCTGAGAGGACAGCAGGGCACCCAGACAGTCTCCCACCTCTGTACCTCAGTTATTGGAGCCAAAAAGTCCCTATAGGCTTTAGTCTTTAAAGCCTACTTTTTTTTTTTTTAATGGTTTTTCGAGACAGGGTTTCTCTGCGTAGCCCTGGCTGTCCTGGAACTCACTCTGTAGACCAGGCTGGCCTCGAACTCAGAAATCCGCCTGCCTCTGCCTCCCAAGTGCTGGGATTAAAGGCGTGCGCCACCACCGCCCGGCTAAAGCCTACTTTTAATAAGGGTTCTCAAACGCTTCAACACCTCAGCCCACTGTCTAAAGGTAGGGGAGAAAAGATGGTAAACTGGACAAGGGGATATGGACCTGATTAGATGTAGTTCTTTGTGGTGATTCCAATCTCCATTTGTCAGGACATCAGTGGTCCAGTTCAGTAGGGGCAGGATACAACCAGTCCAGTTCAAAAGTGTCACCAAACACAAACCAGCCACTGCGGGATGATCCAGGAAAACCTGCTAGGACTCCGCCACCAAATTGACACAAGTTAACAAAAAATGACTAAAGCCAGGTGGTGGTGGCACACTTCTTTAATCCCAGCACTTGGGAGGCAGAGGCAGGTGGATTTCTGAGTTCGAGGCCAGCCTGGGCTATAGAGTGAGTTCCAGGACAGCCAGGGCGATCCAGAAAAACCCTATTTTGAAAAACCAAAAAACCAAAACCAAAACCAAAACCAAACCCCCAAAATGACTAAAACCAGTGTAGATGCCAAAAATGTTCTCTGCCATGCCTCTCTCAACAAAATAAAAATCAATAAAAAACCCAAAACCACAAAGAGTTACAGGACAAATGTACCCTATCACAGCCCACTGAATCCTATTTATACTCTCTCCAAGCATCACATCCTCTTAACATCCTGCCTCAGCAATACACCACGTGAGTCTGCATTACATGACACAACCCCAAACTCTTCAGTCTGCTCACATCGCTGGCCACAGAAAGCATTCTCACTGATTTGGTGGCAGTCCACTCAAAACCAAACACAGCAGCTGCTCTAGCTCTAACAGCCTTACTGAGGTAAAGAGATTTCAAATACGGAACCCTGATGTTGATGATGAATATTTTTGTGTGTCATGAAGAAAGTGGTTGGCAAAAATGTTTTGTAGAATTATCAATATGTGGTTGCTATTAGCTTCCTATTGCTGCTGTAACAAATGACCACAGACTTGGTGGCTTGGAGCAAATAAACATCAACACAGCGGCTGAAAGTAGCACCTTTATTTTCTTAACGTTCTGGAGGAATGAAGCATGAAATCAAGATATCCGTGCAGCTTGTTCCTTCTGAAGGACTCAGAGAACTGAACACTTCCTGGTGATTTCCAATGTCCAAAGGCTACTTGGCTTCCAATCCACTCCTGTGTCCTCTGTTCTCCAAGGCTGCCCTAGCTACAGCTGCTGCTACTGAGTGCCAAATCTCTTGGCAGACCAGCGAGTGGCCTGGTGGCAGAATGACTACACTGGGCTGACTTGAGGGAAGTACTCTGTTCTCAGTCCTTTGTATGGATTTGCCTTTCCTGAATGCAATGCTTCTCCCTAAACAACCACTTACAGAATCTCCTGTCCACTGTCACAGCATTACACACAGCCTTCAGTTACAGACAGTTGTGAGCCACTATGTGGGTGCTGGGAACTGAACCCAAGTCCTCTGCAAGAGCAGCCCGTGCTCTTACCTGTTGAGCTATTTCTCTAGCCCTGATACTGTTTCTTTCTTTCTTTCTTTTTTTTTAAAGATTTATTTATGTATTATATGTAAGTACATTATATCTGTCTTCAGACACACCAGAAGAGGGCATCAGATCTCATTACGGATGGTTGTGAGCCACCATGTGGTTGCTGGGATTTGAACTCAGGATGTCTGGAAGAGCAGTCAGTGCTCTTAACCGCTGAGCCATCTCTCCAGCCCCCTGATACTGTTTCTTAATTAAGGGTCTTAACTCTATTTACCTATTTATGTAGAATATTTTCTCATTTCTTATTTTTAGACTAGTCTTTAATTGTAAAGAGCTGGTAACTACTACAGAAAACAAAGCTATGCTTTGGTTCAACTACAAGTTCTACCATTAAGTGTCTGCACACTTGGGTGACTACAAAACCTTCCTTGGCGTACGATGCTTTTACCTATAGAACAAGGACACTGGAGAGCAGCCTCTACTGTGTGAGATGCTCTGCGGTCTGACATAACTTATGCTGGGGCTTGACTCATGGGACAGGTCAGTCCAATGGCCACAAGGGTTCTTAAGAAGGGTCTATACACAGTGTGAGGCCAACACTGAGAAAGGCAGTCTAGGTGGACCAGGAGGTCACTGTCCAGTGAGCATGGGGCCTGACTGTCAGGCTGCTGAAGGGCTTCACTAGCATCGCTGCTGCCGCCTTGTTCTCTCTTTCTCACCCATGCCTTCCTTTCCTTTCTTGTTCGTCTGTTTGTTTGGGCTGGCTAATTCATTCTCTCTCTCTCTCTCTCTCTCTCTCTCTCTCTCTCTCTCTCTCTCTCTCTCTCTCTCTCTCTCTCTCGGTTCCAGAGGGACAGTGTCTTTTTTCTTTTCTTTTCTTTTTTTTTTCTGAGACAGGGTTTCTCTGTATAGCCCTGGCTGTCCTGGAACTCACTCTGTAGACCAGGCTGGCCTCGAACTCAGAAATCTGCCTGCCTCTGCCTCCCAAGTGCTGGGATTAAAGGCGTGCGCCACCACTGCCCAGCTTGGCTAATTCTCAAAATTCTATTTGGTGGCTTTTTTAAAAGACACATTTCTAGGGTGTTCTCAAGCTTGCTATGAAGCGTACATGACTCTGAACTTCTGATCCGCTAGAGACTGGGACTACAGGTGTGTACTTACGACTACTGGTGTGTTTCTGGTGGTTGCTTCAGCATTTAAGGGATATGCCTTACAATGCAGCTGTGACAGATGTTACATTGCTCTTATGAGTGTACACTATACAACCCTGGCTCTTTTGTCACATGTACTCCTTTCTATATGTTAAAATATATAACTTTTGCTTTTGCTTTTTTTTTTTTTTTTTTTTTTTTTTTTTTTTTTTGTCGAAGTCTCACATAGCCCATGCAGGTCCAGAACTCAGCATGTAGCCAAGAATGATCTGAACTTCCAACTGGGGCTAGAGGTGTGTGGTGTTGCAGCTGTGAACAGCCATGTCTAGTTTTGTGTGGAGCTGCTGCTGAGATGTGAACCCAGGCTCTGTGTCATGTGGTGACTCTGGCTCATGCATTATACCCACGAGCGGTCCTCCTCCTTTGTTCACGTTCGCCTTCCCTTGTTCTGTTTTGAAAGCTTCTATGGTTTTTTTCACATTAGCAGACCCACTGAGGCTAGGGCATAGTATCCTACCCTGGGTCCTCACCCAACAGTCACTGTGCTGTGGCTCAGTCACAAGGACTCTGACCTCATTGTTGGATCAACCTGCTTAAGCCTTGCTGAAGTTACCTGTTTCTGAGAACTCTTACACACACACACACACACACACACACACACACACACACACACACACCTACCTCTATACCTCTATATCTTTTCTCAGGTGTCATTGCTCTGCAATGTCCCCTCTGTATGCTGGTTCTGTCTCCCATCAGGAGAAGCAATGCAGTTCACACCTCGTCCACTAAACCTTTGGCTGGGATCAAATACAGCTTTCCTCCTCTTAAGCAGTTTATGTCAGACACTTTGTCACAGCAGTGAAAACTAATACACATTTGACTGTCTTTGCATTACAAAAATGCATTGTTTGCAGTAGGAGAAACAATGAACAAACAGGTGCCACACTGGGAATCACAGGGCGGAGGAAGGACAAGCATTTAGCTTAGAGGCCAGGCTGTTGTTGCGATAGCTGAAGTAACCTGTAGCAACGTTTCACATAAAAATTTCTTTATTTTAAACAACTACTTAAAAAATGAAGGGGAGCCGGGCGGTGGTGGCGCACGCCTTTAATCCCAGCACTTGGGAGGCAGAGGCAGGCGGATT
>NW_022196912.1:119424539-119434300 GCF_008632895.1 Mastomys coucha | reverse complement strand
AAAAAAAAAAAAAAAAAAAAAAGAAAAAAACAAAACAAACAAACAAACAATCTTTATATCTTGTACATTTGTTTGCAATGGCTCTGGTGTATATATAGATATACATATATTTTGACATAAAAGTAATTTTTATTCACCTTAAGTCACTGTTGTCTCTCAGGCTTACTGCTGAATAAGTTCACCCTTTCTAGCTTTTTCTGAATTCTGGCTGGCTGGTTCAATGCAGCTGTTCTGTCTCAAACTTCCCTCCAAGCCAATTGAGTCAAACTGGCTTCTCTGAGTTTTGGACGTTTTGCTCTTAGCCTCAAACTAACTCGAACAATCTGTTCTAATCACTTGGCTCCTTTTCATTCTCTGGCTTCAACTGCCTCTGTTGACCTGCACCGGCTCACTGAACTCAACTGCCTCAATTGAACTGACCTAATTCAGGCCCATGGCCTGTACTCAACTGCACCCACTCCCAACTGCACCAACTTGACTTATACAAACTCAACAGACTGACTGAACTCAGATCTGCACGCCGCTGTCTCCTGAGTGCTGGAATTAAAGGCAGGTACCACCACACCTGGACCTAAGCTTTTCTTTACCGGAAACTTGTTCTATCCCAGGCTGGTCTTGAACTCAAAGAGATCTGCTTCTGTCTGTCTTTTGGGATTAAAGGGGTCCCTGTATTCCAGCCGGATCACACAGACCTACAAGGTTTTTGGAAGTGATCCCTTGACAGAGCAGTCATGTTCTGAATTAAAATTCCTCTATACTTAAAACTTTTTTTCTATGTATAGGTGTGCATCATGTATATGCAGTACCCACCAAGGCCAGGAGAGGGCATCTGTTTCCCTGGAACTTGAGATACAGAAGTTGTGAGCTGCCAAATGAGTGCTGGGAATTGAACACAGATCTTTGCAAGAATAGCTTGTGCTTGTAACCAATGAGTCACTGCTGGAGTCCCACATATATACTTTTGAAGTTAAGGATTTAAGGTCAGTTACTTGTGAAATGTCTGTTTTTATCTATACCCTATAAAGTTACCCTGCACTTCCTCTTCATCAATGACGGGGAGATGCACGCATGCATGCACGCACACATGCATGCAAGCACGTCACAGTGCTGCAAAACAAGGCAAGGGAACTGCACTGCGTTCTGCTGACCAAGGAGAAGCCAGGGTGAAGATATGACAGTGTTATCCTGAGATGTTTTCAAAACTCTAAGTAGTGGCACTGTAACCTTCAAAACCAGAAAGTGTGAGTGAGATTCTAAGATTTGCTCTTCCAGAAGCTCCGGGTTTGAGTCTTGTCATCCACATGACAACAGGTATACACACAAAGCACATTCATCATACAGGTAAAATACTCACTGCACATCATAATTTTAGGGAACTATAAGTACTGCCCTTCAAGCCTTCCATTGCTGCCCTACCTACCACAGTGAGCTCAAACACAAACTCCACAAGAACATGTGTTATTCTCAAGCACTGCATTTGTTTTTATGAGGTGTCCGGAAAGGAGCCTTCGAGATACCCTGAGAAGTGACTCAGGGCTCTGCTTTCTCCATCTGTTGGTGACTTTGCGGATTTATGATATCAAGATACTGACGACTGGATCTTTTCTTCCCCACTTCTTATTTTACTAGACTTTGTTTTGCTGCATTGTGAATTCAGAGCAGTGAAGCTGGAGAGGTGAAGTGATAAATATCTCCTGACAAGAAAGTGTCTGACAGGGCAGGAATCCCAAACATTCCGTTTAAAGCAAGTGTGGCCTTTCGGTTGACACCACAACCATCAGGTAGCAACAAGGATGTGTACCTCAATGCTTTCTATTCTCATCTTACATAGCAATCTGGAAAAATGCTCTCAACATGCACCAGTGGCATTGTGGAGTGCTCAGTGGGCTCTCATGAAGCCTGGTAAGGGGAGGAACCTCTGTTGGGTGCTCCAGGACCCAGACAAGATGTTCCCCATTCCTTCTATATCAAGTGAAGCTATCACTGAAATCTACCAGTAAACAACGCTGACAGGCTTAGATAGGGAAACATAACAGAGTGTTTGGCAAGTTCAAGAACTATGTTGGGGCCAGGTGCAGTGGCACCTGCTTATAAACCCAACACTCAGGGGCATGAGGCACAAAGATGGTGAGTTAGAGCCCCACTGGAAGTACTAGATCAACCTTAGTGACGAGGAGACTGTGTATTTTTTTAAAAGATTTATTATTACATATAAGTACACTGTAGCTGTCTTCAGACACCCTAGAAGAGGGCGTCCGATTTCATTACGGATGGTTGTGAGCCACCATGTGGTTGCTGGGATTTGATCTCAGGACCTTCGGAAGAGCAGTCAGTGCTCTTAACCCCTGAGCCATCCCTCCAGCCCGAGACTGTGTATTAAAACAAAACAAAAGCCCTCCTAGGGATGGACATATAGCTCAAACACTTGAATGTATGTATGAGGTCCCAGGCTTGATGTACAACCATGTGTGCGCATGTGCGCGTGCGCGCACACACAATCACAATTTTTTTTTTAAAACTAAAAAAAATTAATGTATATGGGGCCTTGCTTGCGTGTATGTCTGTGTATCACATATGTTCTTGAGGAGGCCAGAAGAGGATGTTGGATTCCCTCAGACTGGAGTTAGACTGTTGTGAACTGCCTTATGGGTGCTGAGTATGTCTTGGGTCCTCTAGAAGGGCAGTCAGTGGTTCTATCGCTCTAGCTCCATACTCAGGTTTTGTTGTCTTGATCTCATTATGTAGCTTTGACTGGCCTGTTACTATACACAATGAGCCAGTCTCTGCCTATGGGGTGCTGGGTTTGGACCACCATGCTGGGCATTATTTGTTTTCAAAGTTTACTCTTATTATTTTAAATTATTTGTGTATGTGTGTTTGTGTATGGGTATGTGCATGTAAGTACTGGTACCCTCTGAATCCAGAGGCCAGATCCCTGGAACAGGAGTTACAGACGTAAGCCACCTGACACAGACGCTGGGATGAATCTGGGTTCTTTGGAAATCAGCAAGTGCTCTTAACCACTGAGACAGATCTTCAGTCCCCAAGTCTTGTTTCTTTATTAAATCTCATTATATAGCTGAGGGGAGCCTTCCTTGAATGAGCCATCCTCCTGCCTCTGCCTCCCAAAAGCTGGGACCATCATGCTTAAAAATCCCTTCAAAGGAGAAAGGCAGCTCCAGATCCTAAAGAGATGCACATGCATGGGGCTACTCCTGGGGCATGGCAGCCTTGACACTGTGGTCCTGTTCTGAATGTACAGCTCTTTTTAAAATTTTTAATTTATATATGTCTGTGTATATACAGTGTATGTGTGTGCACATGCCATGGTGTTTCTTTTCTTTTTTTTTTTTAAAGATTTATTTTATTTATTTTATGTGTATGAGTACACTGTAGCTGTACAGATGGCAGTGAGCCATCATGTGTGTGGCTGCTGTTGTACTCAGGATCTCTGCCAGGCCCGCTCGCTTCAGCCCCTCTCGCTCTGGCGTAATTTACTGTAGTTGTCTTCAGACGCACCAGAAGAGGGCGACCAATCTCATTAAGGGTGGTTGTGAGCCACCATGTGGTTGCTGGGATCCGAACTCAGGACCTTCGGAAGAGCAGTCAGTGCTCTTACCCACTGAGCCATCTCGACAGCCCCACCATGGTGTTTCATGCAGAGGTCAGAGGAACAATTGGAGGAGCTTGGCTCTCTCCTATCATGTGGGCCCTGGGGAACTAAACTCAGGTTATCAGGCAAGGCAGCAAGTGACTTTGCTTGCTGAGCCATGTCACTGGCATGTGATCTTTTGCTATTGAGACAGGGTCACAGCAATTCAGCCAGGCATCAAACCTGATCTGTAACCAGGGATGACCTTGAGCTCTTGATCCTTGTGCTTTGACTTCCCACGTGCTGGGATCACAGGTGTGCTCCCTTGGGCTCTCCCAGGTAAGTCTTCACTATAATCCACACTACCAGAGTGAACTGTGGGAATTCCTATTTAGGATTATTATTTTGACTCGATGCACTTGGCTTCTGGGATATATCTTCTAAGCTGCCACTGGGAATTCCTTTCTAATTTTTACAAAGTTGATAGTACCCACCCGGTTGTGTAATCATCTTCATCGTATTCAATTACTGCTAAGGTGCCAGCATTGTGCATTAGGAACTTGCCTTTGACAAACATTAAAAGAGCCCTGTGACTGGGGTCTGAATCCCACTTGGGCTAAGGGTGTGATGACACTTCTCAGGTCTCAACTATGCTAAATCTCTCCTGGAAAGTATAAAGTGTTCAAGGCAACACCCTTAACACTTTTGCTATAGTATGCTTGCTATTGTGGGATTTTCACTTTCTTCTTTGGAAATGCATGCATCCTACGGACAGCTTGAATGTTATTCTACATTGTGTTCAGGAAACCATATTAAGCAGTCAAGAAGGCTAAAGTCCAGTTCAAAACTCCTAAAGCCTGATACACAAGGCCCTACCTGGACTTCCCACCCAGCTCTGTTTAAAGTACAGAGAGTATGTCATTATTTACTTGTAAGGTTCAGAGTCTCTTTGAGCCAGGGTCTCCCACGTAGATCAGGCTGGCCTTCAACTTAAGTAGAGAGCCATCTGCATCTTTTTCTCTAGTGCTGGGAGGAAAACTGTGCCCAATGTCGGTAAGCATGGCTTATTAGTGTCAACATGTGTCAAGAACCCAACCAGTTCTAACCTTCAGGGCTATCCTCCCGGCCGGCCAAACCAGGGAATCTGCACTGTCCTTCAGCACTGCTCTGGCCGTTTGCACCTTTGGTCTTCTAAGCTCCAACAGCCAGCTATTAGCAACACTGTAGTTAGCAATCTTAGGCCAGAATATGTTGTATTTCTTTTTATTTCACCAGGAGCACAAGTTCGATTCCTTGCAAAGGCTTACACTCCTTCCATTTACCATTAACTCCTGCTCCTGCCCATCTTCCCTCCTCAAGTTCCTGGAACTTACCAAGCATCTATCACGTGATAAGCCTTGCAGGTGGTGTTCTTGTCTGGAAAAATAACTGAGATATCCATGCATCTGACTACCTTGATGTTTCCAAGTCTCCAACTAAAATATCACCTTTTAAAATAAGAGGCCCTTTCTTACAGTGCATGTACAAAGAGTCTGAATGGGGTGTGGTGGTGCAAGCCTGACATTTCAGCGTTTGGGAGACCCTAATTTCTAGGCCAGTCCGGGCCACTAAGTTCAAAGTCAGCTTGAACTACCTACCCAGGGAGAGACTGTCTCAAAACCCAACTCAAAACAAACGAAAAGAACCCACTCTGAGGATACAGCATTCACAAGCCAGAATTCCTTAATTCAGTCTCCTCAAAACAGGGCTCTGTTTCGGTTCCTTCCCCGGCTCACATCATTTCGTTTGCCTCAATTTTCGAGTTTATGATATAAATCTGCTCACACCCGGCTGAGGTGGTAATGTGGGCTCAGAGAGGGTAGTGTAGGTTCAAGGTGGCCCAGTGTCAAGTGTCAGGAACGTAACCCAGGACAGCCGACTTCCGGGCCTTTAGGGGCTGCCCTACTAAGGAGCCAGCCGTGCCTCTTCAAAGACCGTTTCCTAAAAGATTAAAAACCCGGCTGCACAGAGCCGCGGGAGATCACAAAGTCTCCGCCGAGGCAGCCCCTCAGCGGGGTCGGGCAGCGCCAGAATTTAACAGAGAAAACAGTATTGCCCGCAATCGTCCGGAGTCCCAAGTTTTCCGGCCGTCGGCGTGGCGCTCTGCAAACGGCAGAACTACTAGACGCTTTGCAAACAATGCCGGCATGAGATGGGGTGGGGTGGGGGACGACCTGATGACAATAGGCACCCGTCAAAACCCGGACAGAAATGCCAAGTCTCCAGCGCTCGCCCTGCACCCCCCCGGCGCACCACTTCCCGCAGGACAGCCCAGGCCGGACCCGCCCCCAGACCTCCGTCAGCCCGGATCCGGGTGTCCGCCAGCACCCACCACCCGGCCGCCACTGCGAGGTAAGGATCCACGGGCCGCAGCCTGCCCGCCCACTCACCTGCGAGCTCCCATGTTCCTTTTCTTCCTCGTCCGGAGGCGTCTGGAGTTAGAATTGCGGCGCCGGCACCACCCCTGCCCCCACAGCTGCCCCGCCCATTCAGCCCCGGAAATGCTCCCGCCCGGACTCTTTTTTTCCTGACTCTCCGGCCCCGCAATATGGCGTCACTTCCGCTTGTGCCCGTTGCTCGAGTGCGCGCCGGGAGTCTGGGTCTCGCGAACGCGCCAGGAGCGTCTCGAAGGCGGGAGCGCGCTCGGTAGATGACAACAAATTCGTCGCGCAGGGTCGGAGTCTGTCTCGCCTCAGCCGCCAGCCCTCTGTCTGTCCCTCTTACTGTCTCCGGACCGACGGAGCGCTTCGGAAGCTCCCGGCTTGGGGCGCCCGGTTCTGTTCAGCTCCCAGTCCCCGCCGGGCCTAGTGCGAGCGTCGCGACGCGGGCCATGGGGTTGCCCTGAGGGACAGCAGCGCCGAACCGACATGCAGCGGCCACCGCGAACCTAGACCCCACCGCGGCTTGGGGACGCCGGCCGGACCCTGAGGCGCTGCCGCTGCCTGGAGCCCAGGTCGGATCTCCGAGTCGCCGCCGCGAGCAGCCCCGGCCCCCCAGCCGCCAGCCCTCACCATGCCTTGGCCATTTTCAGAATCTATCAAGAAGAGGGCCTGTCGGTACCTCCTGCAGAGGTACCTGGGCCACTTCTTGCAGGAGAAGCTGAGCCTGGAGCAGCTGAGCCTGGACCTGTACCAGGGCACCGGGTCTCTTGCCCAGGTCCCCTTGGACAAATGGGTAAGCTACCGTCAGCCAGCAGGGGTTGGAACTTGCTCTCCCTAGTGCAAGACCTGAGCGATTGTCATCCAGCATCGGTGGCGTTCAGTTCCTCTTTGGGAATTGTTTAGGTTCAAGTGTGGCCGGGCTCAGGGAAGTGTGTGAAGTGTAACAAGTTTGCGCTCCTACATCACGTGCTCCGACTTAATGGAGGCACACACCGTACGGAACAATCGAGTCATTGGGGGTCTGTGAGACAGGCCCAGGAAAGGACGTGACCACTCAATACCCCTTGGGCTGTGAGTGGTTGCGGTGTTCCTAGACAAACTAACCCTATCTCATTGGATGACGTTAGGAAAAATTAAAGATGAAGAGGAGGTGACAGAAACCCCCAGTTATTTATTTTGGTCTGGATGCTGGTATACTGCGTTTGCCGGGTTGATTGTCTTCATTCACTGAAAATTAGGCGAAGGCTTCTTTTGCCAGTTTGCCTGCTTTGCTTGACTGAGGTGGTGAATGGCCCCACTAGAGCTGTTTAGATTTGCCCTTTTGCTTTACGTGATAGATCGACAGGTCGTAAACGCTAAGGTTGCAAAAGCCCAGAAGCTGAAGCTGCAGCGCCAGCCTTTTTTAAAGAACCTGTTTCCTACTAGAGGCTGGAAGCTGACTCACCTGCGCCTCGCGTATGTTCAGTTCACCAGATACAGCTGTTGTATTTGCGTCAGTGGGTTAAAATGCCTAGTATTTTACTTAAAGGCCTTGAGTTTGTCAGTCATGTCTACTCTTCTTATGAAAGGCTTAAATTATGGAAACTCCTTGGCAAGTTGTATTAAGGGGTATGACACAAGGTAATTGTATTGAAAATAGGTGACATAAATCAGAGACCACACACAAGTTAGTTTAAACAGCTCCGCTTTGAGTAACAGAAAGACCTGTCCTATACCAAAGTAGTCCCAGGCTTTCACAGTCTGCTGAAAGACTTGGATATGGTAACTAACCCAAGTTCAGTAATCATAAAAGGACAGTACACTCCATGCATGCCAGGTACTGTATCAGGTACTGTATAGCTCCTGTTCTTTCCTATCAGCGAATGGGATTTTTTGTTGTTGTTTGAGGCAGGTTTATTATATAGTCCTAGCTGCCCAGGCACTTTGTAGCCCAGGGTAGCCTGGAACTCAGGACAAGCTCTCACCTAGCCTCTCTAGTTCAGTTCGAATGGTAACTTTTTTTTTTTTTCTGTGACCAAACTGTGGATTCAGAGGCTGGGAGATGGGAAGGGGCTGAAGAGGTCAAGGGGATGTGACATCCTCAGGGTAGATTTCTTTGGTCTCTTGTCACTGCTGAAAGCTGACTAGGGAGTCTTGAGGGTGGGATGTTTATGGATGTCTTGTAGGAGGGACTTGGTGTGCAGTGCAGTACTCTTTGAAGAGACACCGAACATAGCGGGTGGATATTATTACTGTTTTATAAATGGCATTTAATACTTTGTCCTGTGTCACAGTTACAAATATTACAAGAATTCAAATCTGACGCCAAGCACAGGCTTGCTTGCTTGCTTAGGGAGCATAGTATAAGAGCACACTTGAGAAAGCACTCGAGGGCTCCTGAGCAGCGGTTAGATTAGGTGGTATTCCAGGCTTTTTCAGTTGTGTGGTTTTTAATTCATCCTTACAGGAAATCAGAAATGAGGCTATCCGAGGTTCATGGCTTGACTACAAAGGCCCCTGATAACAATCTGTGGATAGCTGGGCAGTGGTGGCGCACGCCTTTAATCCCAGCACTTGGGAGGCAGAGGCAGGTGGATTTCTGAGTTCCAGGCCAGCCTGGTCTACAGCGTGAGTTCAGGACACCCAGGGCTATACAGAAAAACCTTGTCTCGAAAAACCAAAAAAAAAAAAAAAAAAAAAAAAAAAAAAAAAAAAAAAAAAAAAAAAAAAAAAAAAAAAGAAAAAAAAAGAAAAAAAATTTCCTGTAGCTTGAATTTTGTTTTGTGAGTTTTCTTCCACCCTTTCAGCCCCCTAACACTAGATAAGAGAAAAAAAAAAAGGATATTGAGGAAAGGAAAGAGATCTCTGAATAAAGTCCAGGGTCAGAAAGGGGGAGATGTTATGGTGAGACTACTTCCTGCTGATTAGTGGCACCGAATTCCTTGGGGTAAGTTTGATCTTCGTTGTCAGGATATCTAATTTCTTTTTCTTCTTTGCTCATGACTACTTAACAAACTGAGACCAACACCAGCCAACCAACACCAACCCATTCCTCCTCTCAGGGACCTAGCATTTATATACTCTCTAAAAAGTTTCCAGCATTCCAAACGTCACACTGTTGCAGAAACTATCTGCAGCTGGCAAAATCACACCTCTGCCAGAGCATGAGGCAGATCATAGTCAGCTGCTGTGGACAGTCTGAAGCAGCCCCATATCCTTCACCTGGGATTAAAATGAAAACATATTCTTATAATATTTGTGTTTTTTAAGGAAACCACAATTAAAAAATTCTCACTACATTTTCTGTGAGCCTCTCTCTCGCGCTCTCGCTCTCTCACTCTCTCGCTCTGTGTGTGTGTGTGTGAGAGAGAGAGTGAGAGAGAGAGCACTCGAGAGTGCGTGCTCATGTGTTGTATGTGTGGGTATTTATGGAAGCTGGAAGAAGACATCAGATGCCCTGTAGCTGGAGTTATAGGTAGGTGTTGAGCTGCCTGTTGTGGGTTGGTGGGTTGTTGGAATTGAACTCAAATCCTTTGCAAGAATAGCAAGGTCACTTAACTGCTGAGTTGTCTCTTCAGATCATTGTCTCAATCCTTAACTCTCAGTTTTGCAGAGGAATCAGTTGGAATTGGCTGCTAATGTAATCAGTTACTTTGTTAGCTAATCGGAAGGTGGTGTGCTTTTTGTATGCAGTTGTGAAACTACATTTAAATTCAATTCTTTCAAATTCTTTGTTTGGAGAGTCTTCCCAATGTTTCAGGTTTTTTTTT
>NW_022196912.1:119402081-119424529 GCF_008632895.1 Mastomys coucha | reverse complement strand
TTTTTTTATAAACCTGCATCGTTAATAACTTTCCAGACTAGACTTTTTGATGCCTTTAGTTTTGGGGATAGGGTCTTGCAAGGTAGCCCAGTGCTGAACTAAAAATTCTACTTAGTCTGCCTCTGGAGTTCTGCTATCTCTCTTTTCAATAGAAATGGTTTTAACCACAAAATCATGGGCCAACAGAAATATTTCCAAATAGTTTAAAAGGATGAAACAAATATGTTTTGAAAAGCAGTTATTTAATTTCGTACTCTCTTTAGAAGTATCCTTACTTGAAAAGTCAGATTAAGTATGTTGTATGGTTTTGGAAACTGCCATGTAGCAAACTTCCATAGCTATATGGCTGCACAGGGATGGTTGTCAGCTACAACTACCACTTTCCGTGGGTGGAAACTGCTCATCTCTAAACCCTACTCACAGATACCCGGCTATAAGGGAACTAGGAAGCTAGAGACTTGCTGTCACGCCACCAAGACCCCACTGTTCATTATAAAGATGATGTCCGCTCAAGTGGGGTGCATAGCTGCTGGTCTTTCTGTTCCAGTTTGGGGTATAAGCTGAAAGTAGTTGAGTGTCCCTGTGCCTGTTAACTATTAGGACATATTTTAATCTAAAATGCGAAACATTTGACACAGAATGTCTGAATGTGTCCTCACACTCCTATGAGTTACCTGTTGTGCTCTTAGATAGATAACTTCACTTATGAGATCATGGACCCATACAGATCTTGAAGTGGAAGGGAGATAGAGACAAGGGTTTAGAACTGGGTGGCAGTTGGAATGTGCTGCCTTGCGGTCTTATGAACTCCTGGTTCTTAGAAGTGGGTAAAAAAAGGAAAAAGGGTTCTGTCCAGTGAGAGATTGAACTGTGTGACTCACTTCTTTTCAACTCCTGAAGACTAGGAATTTATTTTAATCATTGCTTATAGAATGATGGGATTTTAAAAACTTTTTCCATTTAAGCAATGTACACACACACACACACACACACACACATGTCATAGCATGCCTGTGGAGATTAGAGGATGACTTGCAGGAGTTGGTTCTCTTCTTCCCCCTTGTATGCTTTGGGGCTCCAACTCAGGTCCCATACTGGTGGCAGGAGCCTTTATGTGTCTGTTTTAATTTTTAAATGGAGGCTTTTATTTATAGGGTTAGCATAGTTCTGTAGTGTGGCAGACTGGCAAGGGCTGGATGGTCAGACAGTGAAGTGGATAGTGAGTCTTTCTCATGAGAACTCACTTTGTTTAGGAAGATTGGCAGCAATGAATTATTACCCTGGAGCCTTCTAATTTCACTTTAATAATTTTTTATTACTTTGGTACTTATATTTTACAGGTGTATGTGTAATAAAAATTGACCTTCAGTGCAAGAAGCACTAATCTGCAATTGTTTCCCCAGTGCTAGAGTATATGCTAGAGTAAGACTTTCTTTTCTGACTCTCTGCATGAAACTCATTGGGGAAAACTGAAAACAGAATGGCCCTAAACAGGAGAGAATGTCTTCTGAGGTGCTGTAGGAAGGCAGGTACACTTGCTGAGTTGCTAACTCAACTGACTCCACCGGCAGCTCTAGAACCATGAACTCTCATGGGAACACTCCCAGGGGAGGGAAGAGAAAGTTGGCTGAGTCAGTTTGACTGATCAACTTGAGAATTTTCTCTTGTTTGTTAAATAAACTTAGAATTTTCACAGGAGTGAGTTTTGAAGTTTATCATTCAATGTACAGAGGAGTATATTTATAGATCTCATACACAGAGACATTGTACTATAGTTTAGTGGGCCCAGTGTAAATTCTCAAACTATTGACTATAGTTCAGAACTCCTTTTTTCTTTTGATATCACCCTTCAATACTATAATGCAGCCTTCAAAACAATGTATTTAGGAGGCTAATGTAGCCACAAAAATTGAGATAAATTTGGTCTATACAGAGAAAAGAGCCCAACTAAATCCAGTTTCTTACATGGTTTACTGCTGTTGACAGATATGTGAGGTGCAAAGGCTAAGTCATTGGTTTTGTATACTTGAAAGTGCTTTGATGTAAGTTTAATTGTTCATATAAACAATAAAACTCATATATTTTCTTGGTGGAAAAATTCAGGGAGTGTGAAGCAATCATCCTTAAACTCAGCTTGTCTGCAGATAGAGATAGGGCAGCCAGATTTTAAATTTTTAAGATTTATTTACTTATTATATGTAAGTATACTGTAGCTGTTTTCAGATACACCAGAAGAGGGCATCCAGTCAGATGGTTGTGAGCCACCATGGTTGCTGGGATTTGAACTCAGGACCTTCGGAAGAGCAGTCAGTGCTCTTTTTTTTCTTTCCCCAGATTTATTTATTTATCGTATGTAAGTACACTGTAGCTGTCTTCAGACACCCCAGAAGAGGGCATCAGATCTCATTACAGATGGTTGTGAACCACCATGTGGTTCCTGGGATTTGAATTCAGGACCTTAACTGCTGAGCCATCTCTCCAGCCCACAGTCAGTGCTCTTAACCATCTCTCCAGCTGCAGATTTTAAATTTAAGTTATGGAAGTATTACATAAACAAGCATTTCTGAGCTTACCTTTTCTATTTTATATGGGGGACTTCACTTTTAGTGTCAGGCATCTGTCTGTTAGGGTTTCATTGCTGTGAACAGGCACCATGACCTTGGCAAGTCTTATACAGGACAACATGTAATTGGCTGGCTTACAGTTCAGGGGTTCAGTCCATTATCTTCATGGCAGGATCATGACAGCATCCAGGCAGGCATGGTGCTGGAGAAGCAGAGGGCTCTACATCTTGATCTACATCTTGTTCTCAGGTGGCTAGGGGGAGACTACTGCCACACTGGATGGAGCTTGAGCATATGTGACCTCAAAGCCCCACCTCCATTGTGACATACTTCCCTTAACAAGGCCACACCTCCCTAAAGGTGCTGCTCCCTACCTATTCAAACCACCACAGCATCTAAAGACTTCCTTTTAAAATGAATGCCAAGACTTAAAGCTATTTTTAACATGGAAAATGTAAAGCAGAGAAGAGGGAAAGTCTCTTACAGGACAGTTATTAGCAGCAGTGGAATAGAAAAGGCTATCAGTTTGTTATAAAAGTAATTGTAGGGCTGGTGAGATGGCTCAGCAGGTAACAGCGCTGACTGCTCTTCCAAAGGTCCTGAGTTCAAATCCCAGCAACCACATGGTGGCTCACAACCACCCATAATGAGATCTGACACCCTCTTCTGCTGTGTCTGAAGACAGCTACAGTGTATAATAATAAATAAATCTTTGGGCAGGACCAAGCAGGAACTGAGCAAGCTGGGCCAACCGGAACAAGCAGAGGTCCTAAAAGTCAACTCCCAACAACCAGATGAAAGCTCACAACTATCTGTACAGCTAGGTGTGCACTCATCTACATAAAAACATGAAAAATAAATAGATAAATCTTTAAAAAAAGAAAATGAAAAAACATAGTTGTAGTTTTAGGTTTTTGTAATTTGCTGTTTCTGTGCCTTTTGTTTTGTTTTGTTTGAAGCAGTATCTCTATACCTTGGCTGGCTTGGAATTCATTATGTAAATCAGGTTGACCTCGAACTCACAGATACCCTGCTGTCTCCAAATGCAGGCGTGTGGTACCACACCTTGCTTTAATTTCTTACTAATGATTTTTTATATGCTGCCTATTTTATACTGTGGTGTTGGTGATGTTAGGCGGAAACGAATCCTACTGACTTTTTATCTGAGTTCAGAGCAGTTGTGAGGCAGCAACAGCTGGAAGTGTCAAGGCCTGGGAACCAGTAGTGAAAACAGTGTAGTATTGGCTTAAGACGAGGAACTCAGTGGCTGGCTTTCTTCAGATGGTGTGAATAATTAGTGTGGACCAGTCAGTGGCCAGTCAGTGTTAGGAACAAATTGGAAAGATGGAAATGCCACTATGTGGTGTCATGAACTGACTGGGAATAAAAAATCCCGGCTTTGTACTGCGGCGCTCCTCTCATGTTGTGCACAGCATGCTCCGTTTCTCCATCGGCCTGCGATGTGCTATGAAAATGAGTTGTATGTGACAACCAGTGAGACACATCAGTGACTGATGACCACTTGAACAACTAAACCCAAGAGAATGCTTCTACAACTAGTAGGATTCAGGTGACACTGTCCAAGAATCCCTCAAACCCTGAGTCAGGGACTAAAACAATACTTACTTGTGTCTGTATGTGGCTTTTACTTATCATGTCATACATGTGGAGGTCAGAGGACAAGTCATCTCTCCTTCTACCAAATGGGTTCCCAGAGATCCAACTCATTTCCGAGACTTCATGGCAAGTGAAGTAATGTGCTCAGCCATCTTGCCAGTCCATCAAAGCGTAGATTTTTTTTTTTATGCAATAGGAATAAACATTTCTTACTGGAAAAACAAAATAAGTTGATTGTAATGGTTTTTCTTTTGATTAATAAGGATCGGTTTGGGCCTATTTATAATGATTTAAAATCCCTGATCCAAAATGACAAACCCTCTAATAATCCTACATTTATTTATTTATTTACTTATTTATTTCACTTATTTGCGTAAGTGTGCGAGGGTGTGCATACGTGTGCACTCTGTGTGTTTGTGTGTGCATGTGTGCACTGTGTATATTCATGTGTGTGTTTGTGCGTGCGTGTGTACTCTGTGTGTATGTGCGTGTGTGTATGCATGCACATGAGCATGCTGTGGCGTGCATATGGAGGTCAGAGTACAGTCTGTGGTAGTGAGCTCTCTTCTTCCCAGGGACCAAACTCAGATTATCTGGCTTTACCTCATGGCCCTTGCAGTTTCTTTTTGTCAGCCTAATAGAAGGGAGGGGCAAGGAGGAGGGAAGGAGAAGGCTGAGTCTGAGAGAGAATATTTGATTGTCCTGAGCTTCCAGGGTGCTATCTGCAGAGACTACAGGAGCAGTGGGCTTCAAGGATGGGCATAGAGAACTATGGGGAGCTGACAGTGTGAGTGCTGACTAAAGAACACAGCTGCCCAGAACGTCCACAGTGTGAAGGGTGGAGAAACAAAGGCAGATGATGACAGTTACATGAGCAACATGTCACCTAAGCCACTGGAAATGGAATGTGAAAAAGTAGGGTAATCCTGGGGGCTACATAAGATGAGAATTTAAGAAAGCTGAGGCCTGGGAAGATGGCTCACTTGGGAAAGTGCTTGCTCTGAGAGCATGAGGGCCTGAGGTTGGACGATGAGCACCTCCTAGGAAGCTGGGTACTGTGACGTCCCTGTGGAGCTGCAGACAGGGCATTCCTAGAGCTGCCAGGCCAGGTAGTCCAGCACAATTACTGAGGTCTACATCCAGTGAGAGACCTTGTCTCACTGTGGAAAGTGACCAAGGACAATGGGGACACCCGACATTGACCTCTTCACCAGACACACACACACACACACACACACACACACACACACACACACACACTGAGCACATGTATCTGTGGGAACATAGCAAAAACACTTTGAGCATTTACCCCACCCTCACCCACTAAATAATAATAATAAATAAATGTAAACTTGCTAGTTCAAAAATTTAATAAAAAAAAATCATTCTTGTTGCTGGGTGTGGTGGCACAGAGTTTTAATCCCAGCTCTCAGGAAAGGCCAGCCTGGGCTAGAGAACTAGCTCCAGGACAGCCTGGTATACAGAGCTAGTTCCAGGACAGCCAAGGCTACACAGTGAAACCCTGTCTTGGAAAACAAAACAAAAATCTTGCTGTTTCTTCTAAATCCTTGGAAAGTCTTTAGGGTTCAGACAGACCTGAGGAAAGCTCTTTGTATTAGTCAGGGTTCTCCAGAGGTCAAGAACTGGTAGAATGACTCTGTATGTATATAGAAAGAGGGATTTACTAGACTGGCTTACAGGCTGTGGTCCACTTAGTCCATCAGTGTCTGTCTACCTCAAGAATTCATGAGGCTGGATAACTCAGCTGGTCTCGACACAAAGAAATCGATGAGCACAGGTGTTTCGCCTGCATGTGTGCCCAGGCACCCACATGCCTGGTCCCTGGAGGTCAGAAGAGGGCTACAGATGATTGTGAGCACATAGGCACTGGGAATCAAACCCAGGTCCTCTGGAACAGCAGCCAGTGCTGTTAGCCACTGAGCCTTTTTCTCCAGCCTAGGCTTGCCTTACATTTTCAGTGCTCAGCACCTCTGTGGCATCTTCACATCATTGAAAAAGTTGACATTCTGTGTTTCTGCTTTCAAAGTGAGTTTGTTTTGTCTGATTTCAAAGTGAGTTTTTTTTTCCTCTCTAGTGCCTCAATGAAATCTTGGAGTCAGCAGATGCACCGTTAGAAGTCACTGAAGGATTTATTCAGTCCATTTCCCTGTCAGTCCCATGGGGCTCCTTGCTGCAGGACAACTGTGCACTGGAAGTGAGAGGACTGGAGATGGTCTTCCGGCCTCGACCTCGAGTAGGTAGGTGTTTCCAGGTGCTTGTCAGCCCAGCTGTAAGCAATGAGCATGGATTGATGACTTTGAACTGGGTCTGTGAGACTTCTCAGTTGATAGGATATGAGGATTTATGTGAGTATACCTATAGAACGGTTTCCCTCCTTAGTCCTGCTCCAGAGCACTAATGTATAGATAATACATGGTTATTGATTTCTTTTTTTTTTTTGGTTTTTCGAGACAGGGTTTCTCTGTGTAGCCCTGGCTGTCCAGGAACTCACTCTGTAGACCAGGCTGGCCTCGAATTCAGAAATCCGCCTGCCTCTGCCTCCCAAGTGCTGGGATTAAAGGCGTGTGCCAGCATGCCTGGCATGGTTATTGATTTCTAGTTATCCGAAATGACTTCTCTTTTAAAGTTTCAAAATCTTGTGTTTCCAAATGAGAAAGACTATTCAAAGATTCATGGAAGGGCTAGGATTGGGTTGGGTTTTTTTGTTTGTTTTGTTTTGTTTTTTTGGTTTTTCGAGACAGGGTTTCTCTGTGTAGCCCTGGCTGTCTTGGAACTCACTCTGTAGACCAGGCTGGCCTCAAACTCAGAAATCCACCTGCCTGGGTTGGTTTTTTTAAAGTCAAAATTGAAACTTTTGTTATTTTAATTATATGTATGTAGGGAGGGGCTTGGGTATGTGTGCGCATCAGATCCCCTGGAACTAGAGGCACAAGCAGTTGAAGGCTGCCTGCTGTAGGTGCTGGGAACTGAACTCAGATTCTCTACAAGAGTAGTACAGGCTCTTAACTCTCTAGCCTCCAGGACTGGGTTTGAAGGGACTTTGGTTGGTAAAATCTGAAACAACTGTGGTGCTGAAAAATAATGACCACTAGTAATTATAGCACTAAATTTGTGACTCACCACATCCATGTCGATAATAGTTATGTAAGCTGGGTTTGGATAAGGTGATGTGCTCTCAACTGTAGAAGGGAACACAGAGAAATGGGTAGAAATGGTAACTTTAGATACATGCTGCGTAAGTCATACATAAGTAATAATCCAAAGTATTTCCTGAAAAACAAAAATTTAAATGATGCTTCATAGAACTATAGTGATCTGTTTTGTTGATGTATTTATTTTGAAGCAGTCTCATAGTGCAGCTCAGGCTGAACTTGAACTCACTGTATATGGCTCAGGCTGGCCTTGAAACCATGATCTTCCTGCCTTAGCCTCTTGAGTTTTTCCACCACATCTGGAAAAGTCTGCTGTTTAATTGTGTGTGTGTGTGTGTGTGTGTGTGTGTTCATGAACATTGAAGCCAGAGAACATCCTCTGGTATTGTTCCTAATACTCTGTTTACCTTATGTTTTTGAGATAGGGTCTGATATAGTCTGGATTCAGGCTGGCTGGCCAGAGAGTCTTGGGCATCTGCTTGTCCTTGTTCCTTGGTGCTAGGATCACCATATTAGACTTTTTTTATGACCAGATTTGAGCTTGAACTCAGGTCCTCATGCTTTACAAGCAAGAACTTTATGGACTGAACTACCATCCCAGCTTCCTGATAATTTAATTTATAAACACGTTGTATCTAGCCAAGAGTGATAAAATAGATTTCTGACCCCTGCTCTCAAGAGGCTGAGGCAGGGTAATTGCAAACTTGAAGCCAGCCTGAGTCCATAGTAAGATTCTATCTTGGCTGGAGAGATGGCTCCATGATTAAGAGTACTGACTGTTCTTCCAGGGGTCCTGAGTTCAATTCCCAGCAACCACATGGTGGCTCACAACCATCTGTAATGGTCTCTGATGCCCTCTTCTGGTGTGTCTGAAGGCAGTTACAGTCCTCATATGCATAAAATAAATAAATCTTTTTAAAAAAGATTCTATCTCAAAGCAAAAATCCCCCAAACAACAACAAAAATGATGATATCATCCTCCTCCTCTTCCTCCTCTTCCTCTTCTTCCTCCTCCTCCTCTTTCTCTTCTTCTTCCTCCTCCTCTTTCTCTTCTTCTTCCTCTTCCTCCTCTTTCTCTTCTCCCCCCTCTTCCTCCTCCTCCTCTTCTTCTTCCTCCTCTTCCTCCTCTTCCTCTTCCTCCTCTTCCTCTTCCTCCTCCTCTTCTTTCTCCTCTTCTTCCTCCTCTTCCTCCTCCTCCTCCCCCTCATCATCATCATCATTATTGCCAGGATCCCCTGGTTGTCCTGGAACTCAGTATGTAACCAGGCTGGCCTTATACTCACAGAGGTCCTCCTGCCTCTGCCTGCCTAGTTCAGGGATTAAAGGCCTATGCTACCAGTTCTGGCTCTGATTCTATCTTTCAACCATTGTGGGCAAATACATCTCCCTTTGGAAAGTTGAGCCTTGAATTAGCATTAAAAGGGCTTTTAAGTTCCATTTTGGAAGGCAGCAGTTGCAGTAATGTGTCAGATTGTTTTGAGCAATATAAGGAGGTATGGATTTCCTCATCATGCAAGGTCTGGGAAGGGTTCTCAAGGTTCATGTGTCCAGTCCCTCCTAGGACACTGATTTCACCTGCATCTGCACTGATTCTGTAGCTGCTGTCATCTGCCCCTCCTGCTGAACTCTCTCCTCCTGCAGATGGAGAGTAGGCTTTCCTCAGTCTTCGCAGGATTTCTTGGTGACGCCTCCATACTCATTTTTGCCCAGCTATCTCTTACCTCTTACCTCTCCTAATGCAGATAAGCTGTCTTTTTTTTTTTTTTAAAGATTTATTTATTTAGTATATGTAAGTACACTGTAGCTGTCTTCAGACACTCCAGAAGGGGGTGTCAGATTTGTTACAGATGGTTGTGAGCCACCATGTGGTTGCTGGGATTTGAACTCAGAACCTTTGGAAAAGCAGTCGGTGCTCTTAACTGCTGAGCCATCTCTCCAGCCCCCAGATAAGCTGTCTTAAGTGCATACTTATAATTGATTTTGCCAGCTTTCTAATTGCTTAGCAGACCTCAGCCTGCAGGCCACGTTAGTGCACCATCTGTCTTCATTAGTCAGATCTTAGTGAGACACAGCTGTCCTGTTCACATTGCTGTCTATAGCTGCTTGCACACTCTGAGAAAGAGCTGGCCAAGTGTGACAGAACACACAGCTCACACAGCCAAATAAATATCTGCTGCCTGACTCTTTACACTGGACAGTGTTAAGTATGATGCAGTGTATATCTACTAGGTTTTGTTGAGTCAATAAAAATTAGAAGTTGAGGGCTGGCGAGATGGCTCAGCGGGTAAGAGCACTGACTGGTCTTCCGAAGGTCCTGAGTTCAGATCCCAGCAACCACATGGTGGCTCACAACCATCCATAATGAGATCTGACGCCCTCTTCTGGTGCATCTGAAGACAACTACAGTGAATTACACTGGAGTGAGCGGGGCCATCTGTACAGCTACAGTGTACTCATACACATAAAAATAAATCTTAAAATAGAAATTAGAAGTTGATAAAAAAAATTGATGAAACAAGAATATCTTACAGACTCTTTTGCCTGTACTTTTGTTGTTGTAAGGTGATAGTTAATGTCCTGTGTAATTTCTAGAATATTCTTACAAGTACCATCATAATGTTGACAATCTACCATAAATATAATATTTTAAGAAATGATATTTATAGAACTTTGAAAAGTTATTTAGGTTTATTTGTACTTTCTGCAGCAACTGGGTCTGAGCCTATGTATTGGTCAAGCTTCATGACCAGCAGTATGCAATTGGCAAAGGAGTGTCTTAGCCAGAAACTGACAGATGAGCAAGGAGAAGCATCCCAGCCTTTTGAAGGACTGGAAAAGTTTGCGGAAACCATCGAAACAGGTTTGCATTATGAGCATCTTCACAGCCCTGGTTTTATATGGTGGTTTTGGGCCTTAGACCCATTTGTTGTAGGGATTTTTAAAAGAATTACTATTCTCTGAGGCTGGAGAGATGGCTCAGTGGTCAAGAACATTGGCTGCTCTTCTAGAGAACAGATTCAATTCCCAGCACCCACATGGCAGATCATAACTGCCTGTAACTCCAGTTTCAGAGGATCTGACACCTTCATAAAAACAAACATGGAGGAAAACACCAATGCATATGAAATAAAAATAAATCAATTATTTTAAAAAAAGAATTACTTTTTCATTTGAGAACCAAGGCTGTTTTAAACATTCCATTCAGTTTGATTGTATGCATTAGTTCCCAGGGTTCTCCTTGTCTAGTTTATTATGCCTATGGGAGGATCGGGCTAGAGATCAGCCTTGTCCCAAGTGTCTGTTGTGATGGAACTTGGGGATGTGCTTATGGGCCACCGTGTGCTTTGCATAATACGGGCTCTGGGTGCTTAAAAGGAAACAAACTGCACTTTTTTATTTTGTTATCAGACTAGCAATTATTTCTTTCCTGAGAGTGGATGGTAATGTTGCAGTGATCAGCACTTGCTAAGAATAATGTCGGCCCAGCAGGGAAGGGGAGGGAGGGAGGGGTGGGTGGGGTCTTACTTGGTGTACACACGGTTTTCCATTAACATTTGCTTGTTTGCTCTAGTACTAAGAAGAGTGAAAGTCACTTTTATAGACACTGTTTTAAGAATTGAACATGTGCCAGAAAATTCCAAAACTGGAGCTGCACTTGAAATCCGCGTAGACAGGTAAGATGATTTTATGCCTGAAAACTCACGACCTTACTCTGGCTCTGACATTGAGGATGCTGGAGGCTGAGGGCTGCTAAATTAATGTAATGCATAATTTCAGAGTACAGCACTGCTCTCTGAGGTATCCTCTCATCCCATTCGGAAACTGTAAGCCCCCAGCTAGAGCGTAGTTATATCCAGGGCTATGTGGAGCTTGCCTAAGCAGTTTTCTTAGTTAACTTGTGTGCTGCCATGTTGACGCTCTTTTACAGAGTCTGTGCTTTCCACATGTGAACAGTCGTTAGGTGCATCTCAGTAATGTGAAAGACTCAATGTCATGGTGCTTGGCTTGGATACTGTTTTAGTGAAAATGGATGATGGTGCTGTTTCTTTTGAGAATTTTGTGAGGATTATTTTAAGGTTAACTATCTGACGATTTATTTAAGTCAAACATGTCGCCTCTTATGGGAGCTCTGACAGTGTTGAAGTAGTAACTGTTCAACTGTGACCGTGTTATATGGACTCCTCACAGAACTGTACATTGAGGGGCACTGGAGACATGGCTTAGTGGCTGAGAGCATTTCTGGCTCTTCCAGAGGACCTGAGGTCAGACCCAGCACTCACACCGACCAGTTCACAGTGGCCACTAACTCCAGCTCCAGGAGATCCAGTATTCTCTTCTGTCCTTGGGGGGCACCTGCACATATATATGTAACATATACTCATACAGATACTACCTATACACATAAATGAAAAACATGCATGTTGAATATCAAAGATGCTAACCTCTGCTTCCAAGTGCTGGGATTAAAGGACTGAGTCACCACGCCTGATGAAACAAACTTCTTATGAGACAGATGTTTCTGTAGGTCAGGTAGCTCATCCTGCCTCAAGCTCCCTGGTGCTGGGCTGCAAGCATTATTATTATAGACGTAATCTTAGGAGCACTAGCTGTGAAATTTCCCTTTAACTTGGAAGAGTCCTCTTCTTCAAACAGTTGTTGCAACTAGGTCCCCAGGAGTCTGTACAAGTGCCTCCTTGTACCTTTCAGAACTGTGTACTGTGACGAAACAGCCGACGAGTCCTCAGGAGTCAATGTGCATCAGCCCACAGCTTTTGCTCATAAATTGCTGCAGCTCTCTGGAGTGTCTCTGTTCTGGGATGAATTTTCTGCTTCAGCAAAATCTTCCCCCGTGTGTTCAACTGCACCAGTGGTAAGAAAAATGAAGCATAAACCCCCAGACGGTTGGGGGCATTGCTCAGTCGGCAGAGGGCTAGCCTAGCATGCATGAAGTCCTAGGTCCCATCACTAGCACTGGGAGGCAGAGTCAGGATCAAGGGCATCTTCAGACGGGCAGATCTGAGTTCAAGGCCGCCCTCAACCATGTATGTATGTATGTATGTATGTATGTATATATATATATATATATATGAAACCTTGTCTCAAAAAAAAAAAAGAAAACAAACAAATCAAAACCCAACCCAACAGAACAACTCAAAACATACTCCTGATTTTTAGAAGTTTTAAATAAAGGCTGTCAGCCAGGTATGGGTATCATAGAAATTATTAATAGTCCTGGCCCGGGGTTTCTATCCTGACTTTGGCAATGAGTTCCAAGATAAAACACATACTCATCACTCACACACAGTCTTTTTTTTTGTTGTTGTTGTTTTTTGTTTTTGTTTTTGTTTTTCGAGACAGGGTTTCTCTGTGTAGCCCTGGCTGTCCTGGAACTCACTCTGTAGACCAGTCTGGCCTCGAACTCAGATCTGCCTGCCTCAGCATCCTAAGTGCTGGGATTAAAGGCGTGCACCGCCACTGCCCAGCTCACACACAGTCTTTATAATATTACCTTAAGCAGCACAGTAGCTGGGCAGCTGCCTACCCTTCATGCTGTTCAAATTAACTCTCCTATCAATGACCCTGAGTTACTACTTTCTGTGTTCCATCTGAGCTGCTCTTAACTCCCGTTGCGCAACCCTCAGGGCCATGTTTTTATGGCTCAGCTGACCCATGGTGACTTCTCCTTCCTTCTCCACATTCTTCTCTCATGGTTCTCTCTCCCTCAAGCCATCGAAGCCTCAACCCCATCCATGTCTCTTCAACAGCTATTGGCTGTTGGCACATTTATTTACCAATCACAGTTAACTGGGGGCAGGGTCACTTAGTGTTTCACCTTTGGGGTAAGCAGTCTTGTGGGCCCCATATTAGCATTCAAATACAGCAGCATTGGGCCAACCCACTACAGTGGGAGTGCATACTGTAATCCCAGCATTTGAGAGGTTGAGACAGGAGACTTTCCAGTTTGAGGGCATTCTGGGCTACTAGTGAGTCTCTGTCTAGGAACAAAAAGAAGCTGGAGACTGTTAAATTTTCCTGAATACAACATCCACTAATGAGTTCAGCAAATCTGAGTAACACAAATATTTAGCTAATATATCAGACACCAGCCTTGAACCCCTAAAGCTCTGCCTGCCCTGCCAGCCTGCTGCCTATTAATGGAGACATGCTTCATGTATATCTGTAGGTAGAATGAGATGTTAACATCTAAGGGAGCTAATTCTAGTTGTCTTGATGGTTTTGGAGTCTGTGTGGAGACAAGGCTCTGGGCATGTCTTTGAGGAGTCTCTGTTCATGATTAGATGGGTGGGCTTCCCTAAGCGTGGGTGATGCCATTCGATGGGCTGCCCTCAGGCCACAGAACAAGGAGAAAGAAGCCGAGTACAGTGCTCGTGGTAGCCTGCTTTCTGACTATGTGTAGTATGAACAGCCGGCCTCTTGGCCCCTTGCCTTCCCCAGCACAGTGGAATGCATGCCTGGGCCTGGGAGCTGCAGGAAACCTTCCTTCTTCCTTCCTTCCTTCCTTCCTTCCTTCCTTCCTTCCTTCCTTCTTTCCTTCCTTCCTTCCTTCCTTCCTTAAGTTGCTTCTTGTAATGCCACTCAGCCAGAGCTTCATACCTTTCACATGAAGAAGCACCACTCCGTTCCATGACAAATGCCTATCCTGGTGAGCATTATCATGAGAACTGCACCATAAGTGTTTCCCGTTACTAAGAGGCCTTAATTCTTTGCCAAGCACAGCTTTTTTTTTTTTAAGGTTTTTTTTTTTTTTTTAAGTTTTTTTGAGACAGGGTTTCTCTGTATAGCCCTGGCTGTCCTAGAACTCACTCTGTACCCAGGCTGGCCTGGAGCTCAGAAATCTGCCTGCCTCTGCCTCCCAAGTGCTGGGATTAAAGGCGTGAGCCACCACTGCCCGGCCACGGCATTCTTTTACAAGTTACTTTTATAAGTACTTCTATAATTTGCCTTTTGTTTCACAAGTCAGGTCTTTGGGGAAGGCTTGCTTCCATATGTGTGTGTGTGTGTGTGTGTGTGTGTGTGTGTGTGTGTGTATGTGTGTGTGCACGCGTGAGTGCACACCTGCATATGTATTTATTGAGATATAGTCTCTCACTTTGTCACTGTGTGGCTCAGGTTGTTCTCAAGACTAGTGATTTCCAGTCTCAACCTCTAGAATGCTGGAATTACAGGTGTTATTTCCACATTGGTTTGGTTTTCTTACTTACATTGCGTATTATTTGAACAAATAATTGTGTGCATGTATACACACACGCACACACAAACTTGTGTGTACTGTATTTAGGGACATGTGAGTGGAGCTCCAAGGACAGCTGGAGTCAGTTCTCCCATGATTATGTGCACTGTAGAACTTAACTCAGGCACCAGGTATGGGCAAGTGCTTTTCCCAGTGGGCCACCTTGCTGGCTCTGCTCTGTTTCCATAAAGTCTTCCCATGATTTGTTTTTATTTCTGGGTGCTATGCTAACAATACTGCTTCATTTTAGCTACAAGGCAAGGCTGTGCCCAACTTAATGATGCAGTTTTGCGAAATACTTCATTCTCTTTTGTTTTTGTTTTTGGGATGTCAAGACATTTCTTTGTGTAGCTTTGGCTGTCCTGGAACTCTGCTCTGTAGACCAGACTGGCCTTGAACTCACAGAGATCATCTGCCTCTGCTTGGATTAAAGGCATGAGCCACCATCACTGGGCTAAATACTTTATTCTCAAGCTGATATTTATACCTCACACCCTGACTTATTTATGCTAAAATATTTTAAATAGTTACTCTACTTTTATTGCCTTATAGGAAACTGAGCCAAAGCTGTCACCTAGCTGGAACCCCAAAATTGTTTATGAGCCACACCCACAACTAACTAGAACATTACCAGAGATAGCGCCCTTGGATCCAGTGCAGATTGGAAGGCTACTGGGCAAGCTGGAGTTGAGTCTCACTTTAAAACAGAATGAAGTGCTTCCAGGAGCCAAGGTCAGTATTCCTTTTGTTTCTTCTACCAAACTTGAGGTATTTAGTCTCTACAATGTATGGTGGGTGGTTGTCCTGGGCTATCCTGTGAGCAGCGAGTGTCTATCTTCACTGTCAGTGTTCTGGCCTGCATTTTCCTGCCTTTTTATGAATTTCCCTTTCTTAAGAAGTCCTTTATCAGGTCTTTCCCTTGCTAACTTGGAAGAGGTTGTTAATGGAACAGATATTGTAGGTAGCTGTAAATGCTGCAGGGACTGCCCTGCTGTGGCAACATCCTTAGGAAACCAGCTCATGTGTGTCTTTGGGGAGCGCATGTGCCATTTCTTAAAGAAAGCAAGCTTCTTGAAGAAGCTTTCATGGTTCTCTTTTGGTTAGATACAGTTCTTTCCGTTTGTAAGCTTTGATTTTGAAGATGTAAAGTTTTGTACACTATCTTTAGATTTGTGTAACTATTCTCTGTGTTGCTTTTAGAGTCTTCATATTAAGGGACAGAGGAACACAAAGTAGCACTTTTGTGTGGTAACATTGTGTTCCAGTTCCAGCCAGTCTTGAGTATTTGGAGACATGATTATTCTTGTCTGTACATTAATGTTTTTACATAATTACTTGAGTATGTATATTTTGTTTTATATAAATAAATGAATATTATATGGAAACATTAAGTTCTGGAGATCAGCACTGGGCAGCATAGAGCTTGGAAATCGTAACTCAGAATGGTTGTAGTGGGGTGGCATGCCAGATTAGAACTTTATAGTCTCTTCCAGTGTTCCTTAAACCTGAGTCTCTAAGCTGTGTGTTCAGATGTCATTCAAGAGTGCATGCCATGATATCTGAGAGTTATGTCATTCAAGGGTGCATGCCATGATATCTGAGAGGTGCCTCTGTAGTCTGTTGCATCTTACACATTTAGTTTCAGTGGGTGCTTGGGGATGGTTTGATTGAATTTAGAAAAATTTGTTGCCACATTACAGAATTGAAAAATTCTTAGTTATTATTTTCAGTGTTCTATATTTTCAAAAGAAAATAGTGAGTACTTTGTTCTTTGAATTCTAAATTCAGAATGTACCAATAATGAGATATTTCTATGAAAGTTAGAAATGAAACACCTATTTTCCATTCTAATACAACCCAGAGTGTGATTTAATTCAAGAAACAAAGTTGTCCAGTAACACATATCCCTACTCTGCCCTGCCTTAAGGATGTGGGCTGGGTGTCAGCAGACACTCAGTCTGACATGTGCCACAGACAGCCATGCCTCCTGAGGAAGGAGCAGGGCCTTTGCATTCATGTCTCTTAGGTTCAGATCTGCCTGAGAAGTATGGTCTTTGCTCCATGGCTCTGTTTCCTTGTCTGTAATACAGAAACAGTAAAAACTAGAGAGTAGGGGCTGGGTAATGGCTCGGCTCACCAGACACAATGAGATAGATGTGAGGGAAAAGTGTGTATAGGGAACAAGAAGGGAAGGACCCATTAGCACTGCTTTCTGTCCGTGTTTCAGCTGAGCCTTCCGGCCTGTGTGCAGAAGACAGGCTGTAGCCCAATAGCATCCTTGAGGCGTGCTGTGCAGTTTCCACATGACTGAGCTGGGCCTACAGACCCTGACTAAGTTGGTTCTGAGGACTTGGTTGTTCTGAAGGGTGATGAATGCTGTGTTCTTGCTGTGTTCTCTGGTCTCCAGAAGGTGTGCAGATAGACAGATGGTATGATGCTGGACTAGATAGACGGACAGTATGATGCTGGACTAGATAGATGGACAGTATGATGTTGGACTAGATAGATGGACAGTATGATGCTGGACTAGATAGACGGACAGGACAGTATGATGCTGGACTTGCTGATGTGGAATTTCTCAGGATTTTCCCTCCTGCAACAACAGTTGCAGGTCATTATGCTCTTTTATTGAGACTGTGTGAATTAATAGTGTTAGGTGAAGCTGCCCAAGACCAAGGGTGATACTTATCTCAGTGCCTTAACTTCTTCCCAGTTCCTGATGGTGAGCCTGTGAAGTATTTATTCTCAACTGTTCTTATGTTTTTAAGTTGGATGTTGATGGACAGATAGACTCCTTTCATCTATTCCTGTCACCAAGGCAGGTACACCTCCTTCTGGATATGTTAGCAGCTATTGCTGGACCAGGCAAGTATGGCTCTGCTGTGATTATATTCTGTGATTCTTGAAACTCTTAAGGGAAAATATAGAATATAGATGAACTTGTATTATTTTGGCATATATGACATTAAAGGTATATTGTAAGTAGATATCCTGGCTACTTTATTGGATTATATATTTTATATTGTGTTATGGTTTGGATTTGCATTTAGATTATTTGTATTACATTCATTTTAAAATTTGTTTTGACCTGTATCTTTGGTTGGGGAAACATCGTATTTGATATTTCATATATCTCATATAACTGAAAAAAATGTAATTCTTGTACACAGTAGGTAGCACACACATTATTTTTAGATACTCATATTTTCTAGAGGTAAGAGTTTAGGTTCTTGGCTACTTGCTTAAAACTGTTGCTTAGACCTCTGATTGATAGAACGGTGCTTTTCTGCTAGTGTGGTCAAGTTGCCATTGGTATTGGATAAGTGGGGTTTGGGAAAGAAATGCTTAAGTAACTAACACAAATTTAACTTTGCTTTCCTTTTATATACATGTAGAAAATTCTAGCAAAATAGGGCTAGCTAATAAAGACAGGAAAAATCGACCCATGCAGCAGGAAGATGAGTACCGAATTCAGATGGAATTAAACCGGTATTATCTGAGGAAAGATTCCCTCTCTATGGGTGTGTCTTCAGAGAAGAGCTTCTATGAGACAGAAGCAGCTCGCACGCCTTCTAGCCGCGGTAAGCAGCTCAGGCAGCCAGCAGTAGACCTGCATTTCCCTTAGGTGGAGTTGACTTGATTTGGCTTCTGTGAAAAATTGATTGCAGCGGAGAACAGAAGACCTGCATTGGCTCTGTTCTATTGGTACCAGGCTCCTGTTTTCAAGGGTATAAGTGGTCTTGAAAGCAATGGTATTGTCCCTAAGAGAGTCAGTGTGTAAAATGTAGATGGAGACATAAGTAGTTTGGGGACACCTGTCATCTCAGAGTGCGCTCACCTGAGTGTGCAGCGGACTCCCTTAGGTAGGAAGTGTTGCTGACCTTCTGTCTGTTGGTCTAACTGTAACCCAGCCTGCTTTCCATTACGGGGATTTCAGAGTGTATGAGCACTGTGTAAATAGTAAGAAGCTGTTAAAATCTAAAATGTTGAACCAAATAAAAAATAAAGCCCTACTCAAAGAACTTGTAGATATAATGAGCTTGATTTGTGTGATGGTCAGACAGTCACTATAGAGAAGGCACTGAACTGCCTGTGGAGTCCTAAATGTCTCTGCTCTCTCGTTCTCATCTGGAAAGTAGTTATATCCTTGAGAAACCAGATTGCAGCACAGTTACACAATTTTATTATTTACAGTTTGGTGCTGGAGATGAAACCCAGGGCCCCATTTGAGCTAATGTCATTTGAAAATCTGAATTTTAACTTCTCAATTGCTATATGACAACTAAACATTTGTTGTCTTACTGCATGTTATATAAACCCAGAAAACCCTCAGGGGAAGGCTGGATCCTTTGCTGATTGTGTGCAGTTGTATGTTTTCTGTGCTGCTGAGGGCCGTGCTCATGCACGCTCCTCCTGCAGCAGAGCCGGACAGCTATGTCTCAGAGAATTGGAGGGAGGGTTCTGTGTGACTAAACTGCTTGGGAGAGCACACTGGGGGAATGCATCATCATTGACAAAGTATAATTCTCTCCAGAAGAAGAGGTTTTCTTCTCCATGGCTGACATGGACATGTCTCACAGTCTGTCCTCTCTCCCACCCCTTGGGGACCCACCACACATGGACCTGGAGCTCTCGCTGACTAGTACTTACACCAACACACCTGCAGGATCTCCGCTAAGTGCTACTGTGGTAAAGTATTTCTTCATTTCTTCTGATCTTAAGCTGCTTCTAAGACCCTAGGCTGTATTCATATATTTAAAAACTAATCTTTTGTAGCTTCAGCCAACTTGGGGAGAATTTGCCGACCACAAAGAACAGCCAGTAAGAGGGCCAGCATTCCAACCTGACATGGTCCACCCGGCATCTGTACAAAAAGCTGGTTAGTTTCCACCAGAGGCTTTGAAATGTGAAGCAGAGTATCTGTATAATAATGTATTTGCCATTTTTCCCTCTCCTTTCAGAATAAACATCTGATCTGGTCTGTCTGTCTGTCTGTCTACCTACCTAGCTTCCTATATGTATTTACCTATGTTTTTGTCTCTATCATCTATCTATTTATCAGTACTTCTTTTCCTGTGCTCCTGAGGATTGTACCCAGGGCTTGCTCATGGCAAGCCTTCACTCTTTCTATCACATTCTATATGTGTGTCTGTCATAAGTTTTCTTTTAGTCATGGAGAGTCACAAAGTTTAGGAAGGAAAGAATAATTGGACAGTTCATTGAAAAATATTTTAAAATAGTTACTTATTCACTATACTTCTTTTTTGTTTTTGAGGTAGTGTCTCATATGGCTCAGTCTGACTAGCTTTGGTCTCACTTGAACTCCAGACCTTTCTGCTTCCACCTCCTGAGTTGTAGGTTACTAGGTGTGCACCACTATGCCTGGTTCTCATTATACTTTTTTATATATTTAAATACATAGATATTATGGGGAAATATACAGTAGGTTTTACATCATTGCAATTTAAAACTTTCAACTATCTGATTTGTGTTGTGTGTGTATATGTATGGACATGTGTGTGTTTATGTGTGCCTGTGTGTTTATGTTATATGTGTGCCTGTATGTGTATGTGCATAGTACGCATGCATGTGCATACATGTGTTTATATGTATAAGCATATTGTGCACATGTGTGTCTACATATATGTTTATGTATATTTTTGTGTGTGAATGTGTGGGTGTGGCTATGTGCACATGTGTGCCTGTGTGTGTTTATATGTGTATGCAATACAAGTGCATGTGTCTGTCGAATTGGACATAGAAACTTGACAGTGCCCAGCCAGTCCTCCATCATTATATACTAGCTCGCTGAGTTGTTTTTTCATTGTTTTTATATTGTTTAAAAGAAAGTTTCAGTCTTGATTCTGCATTTCCCTTCCCAGAAATGGGAATTGAATTTAATACTTTGAGCATGCCAGGCAATTGCTTTACCACTGTTCTGTACTCTTGAACCTTATTCTTCAAAATTTAACTGAACTAATTTAATTGAACTAAGCTCAATGGACAATTTGGCATGCAGATTTTGGTTAATCTTAATTTTTTTTTCTCACAGTTTTATAGTACAAAAGATGTGTCCACACATTTCTACTTATTGAGATGGACTCTTGTACTTCAGGTACAGGAATTCTGCATGCCGGATGCAGCAGGGTAGCAGTCTATTTTAGATGTCTCCTGCTACTCTAGCTGCTCTGGGCTTGCTCTCTTAAAGCTAAGGTAATGTCTTGCCATTCTGACTCTTATAATTTCATTTATTCCAGCTCTCCCCTCTAGGTCTGTTTCAGTGGATGAATCCAGACCGGAGTTTATCTGCAGGTTGGCTATCGGCATATTCTCGGTCTCTGTGCTTCACATCGATCCTCTGTCTCCAGCGGAAACATCTCTGAACGTCAATCCATTGACACGCATGGCCATCGATTTCTTCTCTTGTATAGAAAAGATGGACCCAGCAATATTTTCGACGGGAGATTTTAAATCTTTCCGAGTGGTCTTTGCTGAAGCTTGTTCACACGATCACCTTAGGTGAACTCTCATGATTACTAAACATACTTCATAAAAAACCAAATACGCACTTTTGCATCTGTCTACCTTTCTACATTGGTTTTTAATGGATAAGTCACTACGGTACTACAGAGATGATTCGTAGGATCTTCACATGGTGTAGTGTGAGAACAGTGCAGCTGTAGAGCTGGGTAGTTTGTAGCTCCCTCCGTCTTTGCCAAGTTTGTGTGACCACGTTTTGCTCTCATCTTTGCCATCAATGTTGAAATTATGGAATGGTTCTTTTTGGCACTGGCAGTGACAGAGGTGATGGTGGTGGTGAGGCTGGGACTGATGAGGGAGAGCTTGGGAAAGGCCCAGCTAGGCCATGAGGTGGAGAGTTACCAAGCCTGGACCAAGTTTGCATGCTTCAGTTTCTACTATTCTTAGAGCCGTGAGCCTTCCTGAGTTGAGACCTAATAGATGAGCTAATTGAACCAGCAAATATAGAGTTAGCTTCGCAAATGGTGTGTGTGTGTGTGTGTGTGTGTGTGTGTATGTGTGTATGTCTATTGCTTTATGTGTACAGTAGTGACAGTAGTTAACTGCCATGTGAGTGCTGCGGTCTGACCCTGTATCTTCTGGATTCGCCTGTGTTTAATCTTAATCACTGAGCTCTTTCCAACCCCAATACTGTATATTTTAACATGTACGAGATCTATAAATGAGTAAAGTGAGTGATATTTGTATAATATCTGCACAAATAAATTTATTTTTGGTGACAGGAGATCATGAGGAGGCAGTCTAGTCTGGCCTCAACCTTTCAGGCAGCCTAAGGCAACCCTGGGCTCCAGCCCTCTTGTCCTACCTCCTGAGGTGGTAGATGTGAGCCACCATGCTTGGTTTTAGGTAGTGCTGGGGGTTGAACCAGGGCTTCACATGTACAGGGCTGGTGCTCTGCAGCTGAGCTGAACCCTTCGTCCTAGCTTGAAAACTTACTTTTTTAGGTAAGTTTTCTGGAGTGTCACAATTAACATCTGAAGTAGTTTTTACTCCCATCAATAGATGCTCTATAGGTTAGGACCATAGTACTTCTAATAAAATTATAAACATTTTTTCTCAATTTTGTTAGAGTTCAAAACAGCTTCTGGTAGAAATATGACCAAAAAAACCCAAAAAACCAAAATACTGTGAACCCATCAACTGAAGTTTTTAAAATTACTGCACAATTTTTGTTCCTTGGGTTTGGAGACAATCTCGACTCTCAGAAACACTGGTCTGAAACTCATGGTCTTCCTGCCTCATCTTCCAGACCTCTGGGATTTCAGGTGCTCACACTGTGCCCAGGTTGTTTTTTTTTTTTGT
>NW_022196912.1:119388042-119402066 GCF_008632895.1 Mastomys coucha | reverse complement strand
TTTAAAGACAGAGTCTTACCTTGTAACCTTAGCTGGCTTGGAATTTGGTATGTACTAGACTGGCCTCAAACTTGTAGAGATCTATTTGCCTCTGCCTCCCAAGTGCTGGCATTAAAGGCATGTATGTGCCACAGTGCCTGGCCAGATCTGAGATATTTATCCGTTGCAGTGTGGAAGGAAGAAGGGCACTGCTGGGCAGTACAGGCATCCTGGGAGGTGTAGCAGAGTAGAGATGTTTCGAAATAGGAAATGGGAAGCTCATGTCCTAACTGATATCAGGTCACTAACAGCTTGGATTTGTTAGGGTAGTTGTATATTATTACATTCTTATATAATATTATATCATAGTAATATGTAATAGTGCATACCACTAACATTTTCATGCTTATGCTATGTTGTTTAATTTAGAAGCATGTGGAGACCCTTAAATGCTTCTTTTGTGATAGATTTATAGGCACTGGCATCAAAGTGTCCTATGAGCAGAGACAAAGGTCAGCTTCCCGGCACTTTAGCACCGACATGTCCGTGGGGCGAATGGAGTTTTTGGAGTGTCTGTTTCCTACGGATTGTCATTCTGTCCCTCCTCACTACACAGAGGTGAGTGCTGGACATCTTTGGAATGCTTTTTAGATTTGTTTTGCTTTTTAAAGGAATGGAATGAACAACAATACTTTTCTTTAAAATGTCCCAGTGTCATGAAGCGTGCTAGTGTTTTTATCTTTGAGGTTGTTGAAACAAATTTTAAATATGTCGTTTAAGGTTATTCTACGAAGTTAGTAAGCATTTTAAATGAAAGGAGAGTTGTCTGAGAGGAAGACAGATTGCGGGCTGTTACTTTATTTTGTTTTCAAAGTGTTCTCTTAGGTACTGAGTGTTTGAACCCTCCCCTGCTTTCTGCAGATGAGGTGCTGAGTTTCATAGCAGTTGGGTGTGTGAGTGGGGCTGACTGGCTGTTGTGACTGCAGCAAGCCTCCCTCACCTACAGAACTCCTGTGGTCTGCATGGGTGATTGCAGCCTAATACCCTGGGTTTATGTGATTGACTTCAGCTTACTGTCCTAGCTGAAACCCATCTCTGTCCTTGTCTTTAAGCTTCTAACGTTCCATTCCAAGGAAGGGACTGATGCCCACCTTCCTGTGTGTCTCCAGCTTCACTATAAACACTCTGAGACTAGAGGATCCCAGGTGAGAGACCTGTATGGCTTCCACTTCAAGCTGTTGTTTGGCCTTTATTTTGTCAGTTTTTAACCTAGTTTTACCATTTTGTTAATAATTATATTTTGTGCTTTTTTTTAAAAGGGTAATCAAGCAAGACTTAGTTCAGTTCCTCAAAAGGCAGACTTACAAATTAAATTAAACCCTGTGTGTTGCGAGCTGGATATCAGTATTGTGGATAGGTTAAATTCCTTGCTTCAACCGCAGAAACTCACTACAGTGGAGATGATGGCCTCACACATGTATGCTTCCTATAACAAGCATATTAGTTTGGTAAGTGTGCAGAAACTTGTACCTTAAGCATAATTAATTAATATGTACCAAGCACCAGCCTTAGCTTGGAGAGGGGTTCTGAGACGATGACAACTACTCAAGTCAAATCACCAGTCCAAGTTGATAGCCTGCTTTCTGCTCTAGATGGCTCTCTAGACAGCTCTCTGTGCATACATGGCTCTTAGCTCTGTAGTCTGCTCAACTGACCAAGACAGCTTTACAGACTGCTTTCTCTCTGTGTTCTGCTCTACTCTAGACAGCTTTTTCTTGCTATTTTAAAAAACCCTCTAGTTGAGATATCTAGCTTTCTGCTCGAGACAGCTCTCTCCGGTTGGGACAACTCTCTGATAGTAAAAATTACTAAAAGCTCTCTGGATAGCTCATGGGTTTTCTGACCAAAGTCAGAAAAACTACTATAAAAAATTTCTTGGATTTTTCCAACCATATCAGAAATCTTGCTAGAAAAATTCTAAAAGTAATTCTTGGGTTTTCCCATCAAAATCAGAAAGCCAGAAAAAAGTTCTAAAAGGGCCGTGTTTGCTCTCTAAGTAATTCTTGGGATCATATTAGAAAAAGTTCTAAAAGATCTCAGAAATCCTGCTAGGAAAAGTTCTTGAAGAGCTTTGCTCACTCTTCAGAGTTCAGATAGCTCAGCTCTTGCTAGAGAAAAATTCTAAAAAAAAAAAAAAAAAAGAACTGCTGCTTGCCCTTTGCCAGCTCATCTCTGTAGACCAGTCAGGTTTTTAATTTACATATTAGTTCAGTTATATACTCCAGGTTCCCTCCTGACCATCCCACAAGGCAGCAATCCATGACTTCAGCCTTGGGGTCTTGCCCTGCAATCACCACTCCCTAAATCTTTTTATCTCCCTCAGTAATATCTCTCTGACAAGCTGGCTGTTAGTGCAGCTGCCTCTGTTCCTTTAGGTCTGTGAAGCCCCTTATACAACTTATATTGCATCCTTATATTTTTGCATAGTTAAATTCTGTATTTTCAAACTCATGATGTTTTTAGAGTTCTTCACAGGCTTAAGCGCTGTCCTGAAGGCTCCAGTGTTTCCATTTTGCTGTGACATTAGCCACGCCTTTGCCTCCTGACTCATGCTGTCTTTGATTATCATGGAGTCATTAATGTTAACCTAGAGGACAGTCCTCTCAGGGGACTGTGAAAATATGTATTATATAAGTAAGTCTTAAGCCCACAGCAGCTACCAACATCTGACATTCATGGTGGCCCATGCTGTCTGGCCCTGTGACAAGTACAGGAACCATGTCATTCTGTCTCTACAAAGAGCATGCTAGATTCAGCAAATATGATTATTGGAGAAATTTATGAGAAAAGTCCTAATACATTAAATAGACTATACTAGAGCAATATTATTTATAATAGTAAAAATTAGATATTTTAAAATTATTTTTATCTAAAAATTGTTTTCCTTATTTTTATTTTTTGAGACAGGTCTTTGCGTAGCCCTAGCTGATCAGGAACTAACTATGTAGACCAGGCTGGCCTTAAATTCACAGAGGTCACCCTTCTTCAGCTCCCGAGCACAAGCATCAAAGGATGCACCACCATACCTAGCTTAGAAGTTACTTTTCAGTTTCTTACACACTTCTAACGTAGAACTTTATATGTAGTCAAGGGTGATTTGGAACTTTTTTTTTTTTTTTTTTGGATTTCTCATGACAGTGTTTCTCTGTATATCCCCGACTATCCTGGAACTCACTCTGTATGCCAGGCTGGCTTCAAACTCAGAGGTCTGCCTGTCTCTGCCTCCTGAGTGCTGGGATTAAAGGCGTGCACACCACTGCCCACCTGGTGATCTTGAGCTTTTGCTTTCTCCTTCTCTACCCTGCTACACACTGATAACAGCGAGGTCAGTTTGGTAATTCTACTGAAAGACATCTTGTTGCATTTCTAACAGGATTGCTGTGTGGTCCCAGCTGTATGAAGAAGGCTCCTCAGGAAGGGTTATGTGAGAAGGAGAATGTCTTCTGAGATAGGATCCCATTATTGACCCAGTTGGCCAGGAACGTGTGTTCCTCCTGGGTCAGCCTTTCCAGTAGGAGAATTCCAGGCATGTGGCACCCTGGCTTCCCTTAGATTGCTGTTAGACAGAATCTAGACAGAAAAGTCGATACGCAGAAGAATGGTTAGACAGGCAGTTGATAGCGTGTGGCACAGTGGGGTCAGATCTCTTTCTTTGGATTTTGAAAACTACTGTAACACAGTCATGACATTTTATTTTCATTTGATAAACATGACTGAGATGAAAAGGAAAGGCCAGGCAGCACAGGAGTGCTGCGGAGAGTGCGGGGTGAGACTCGCACTGCATCACTCTTGCTGGGGTCTGGTGTAGTGTGCAACTGCACTGGGGGCTGGTGGTTGGAGTGCTGGCTTGTAGGGCTAGCAGCAGTCCTGGGATAGCAGCAGTCCTAGGCTGACAGCAACTTGAGTGGCAGAGGTCAGTGCAGCCTTGTGTGCCCACAGTCACTGCTACTCTGCTCTGGGAGTGAGGCGGTTCTGCCCTTTGTTCCTGCTGTTGAAGCAGGGCTCCTGAATTTTCATTGCTTCCTGTTATTGGTTCTTCTTACTTGTAGGCCAGTCTCTATATTTGCTGTTAACCTTGGGTGTGTTGGGATGACCATATCATCCCCTGGATTTTCTTAGTTTTGATTTGAGATTTGAGAGTGGAGTTTGGAAGAGATAGAATAGATTTATGAAAACTCCTGGTTTCTACTTCTAGGAAACAAGGGAACCTGCCAGAGGAGGGAGGCTGCGGAGTAGTCAGCGGGAGCAGAGCACAGTGAAGCCCATGCTGGGCTGCCGTGACAGGGCTTTGCGAGGGGGAGGACATTATATGGAAAGTTAGAAATCAACTTTTGTTTGAATGGATGCATCTGACCTTTGCGCATAGTAGTGATTTTTAATTGTAGAAGTTACATCTGGCTCTTCCTTCTAGCCTCATTCTCCCAGAAATAAGATTCAGACTCAATATATATTTACTAACACCTTGGCCATATAGCTATGTTCTTTTCTGACTAGATTATAATTTAAAATAACCCACTTATTCTAATACACATTCTGCCACGTGGCTGGTTACCTGTGCTCAGGGACCATGTGTTCATCTTGTCACATCTTCCTGGGTGAATCTTCCTCACTTGGCACTCTCAGAATTCTTTCTGCCCCCTGTATGTCCTACTTATTTCCTGCCTAAGCCATAGGTCATCAGTTTTATTATTGACAGGTGCCATGCCCATATAGGCATAAGATATTTTACATTTAACCTTATAAGATTTGCTGATAGGCTAGTGTGTGCCTTTTCTTTGTAGTTTCTGGTAAGATATGGAAGGCTCTGTAAGGCCTGTCTTCATGTTTACTACTTTCATATGAAGAGCCGGCTGTTGCCAGCGGGTCTGATTGGGCAGTAGCTGTTACATTTGAACTTTGCTGTGCTAATATGGTAGTAGTTTGTTTGAATCGTGGCTGCTATGGCCTGTGGGGAGTGGCGATGGCCACACTGAACTGCTGAGCATTCCTCCTCATCCTGTTTCAGCACAAGGCTTTCACGGAAGTGTTCCTGGATGACTCGCACAGTCCCGCAAACCGTCGAGTGTCGGTACAAGTTGCCACCCCAGCACTGCACCTGTCTGTTCGCTTCCCTATTCCCGATCTTCGTTCAGACCAGGAAAGAGGACCCTGGTTTAAGAAGTCACTTCAGAAGGAGACCCTTCATTTAGAATTTACAGATCTGGAGTCTAAGACGGAGTTCGTGGGAGGATCCACCCCAGAACAAACGAAACTGGAACTGACTTTCCGAGAGCTATCTGGTAAGACTGAACACATCTGCTCAGTGTGTGTCCACAGCGCAGACTTCATATAGAACACTGCTCCTCACAGCACCTACAATGGCAACACTGGGAGCACAGTTAGAGAGTACAGCAATAGCCTCCTCCCAGAATTGTGTGGAGAATTTAAAAAAAAAAAAAAAAAAAAAAAGCAATGAAGTGATAGTTTGCTTTGGTGACTATCTTAGTCAGGGTTTCTATTCCTGCACAACATCATGACCAAGAAGCAAGTTGGGGAGGAAAGGGTTTATTCAGCTTACTTCCACATGGCTGTTCATCACCAAAGGAAGTCAGGACTGGAACTCAAGCAGGTCAGGAAGCAGGAGCTGGTGCAGAGGCCATGGAGGGATGTTCTTTACTGGCTTGCTTCCCCTGGCTTGCTCAGCCTGCTCTCTTATAGAACCCAAGACTTCCAGCCCAGGGATGGCATCACCCACAAGGGGCAATTGAGAAAATGCCCCACAGCTGGATCTCATGGAAGCACTTGCCCAACTGAAGCTCCCTTCTCTGTGATAACTCCAGCCTGTGTCAAGTTGACACACAAAACCAGCCAGTACAGTGACATTCTTGTCTTCTGTAGGAATGAGTGCTTTAGCATTTTCTGTCATCGCATACCACTTACTGTGTATGATAGGAGCTGGGTAGCCTGAGCGTCAGTCTGCTGGTCCTGTACATACAGGTCATAGACATGCTGTCCTTTTCTTTAGTTGTCATTGCTGATCTGTGGCTGAAGAGGATGTGTCTCCCTAGCTCACAGCTGTAAGGGCAAATATGACACCTGAGTCCTCGGTTACCACACTACCTCTTTTCCGGGGACATCTTGGTAAAATATGACACAGACTGGCTGCATTCTTGTCCCCATCAGCTCACACTTCTTGTCTACCAGAGTTTCCCTGGTCTGTTCTGATCTCTGCCTGACAGGTTTTTGTTGATGCTTAAATGGAAATTTGCCAGCGATGTTCAGGAGCAGATTTTGCATGCACTCTGCCGTCCCTTATCTCTGTTTTGTAGGAAGGAAGAAGCCAGTGTGGTAGCTAACGTGCATATCTGGAGTACACAGCAAAGTGTGCTTGTAGCCTTATGTGTTTAGCACTCAGGTAGCTGCACAGGCTTATCTTTGATCTTTTCGGCTGCATGGGGGACTGAATTCAGGGTCTTACGTGCTAGGCAGTTGTCTACCTCTGAGCTGCAGCTCTAAGCAGTAAGCTTCTCTTCTGTGAAGGAATAGCTGGGGCTAGAGAGCTGGCTCAGTGCTGAAGAGGACTTGCTGTAAAGAGACCCAAGTTCAGGTACCAACCCCCACAGAACAAGCTGGGCATGGGCTCACATGTGCCCAAAAGCTAGGGCTTGCTACCTGCCCTAGTCAAAAAAAAGTGCATGCTCCTGCCTCAAAGGAATATGATGGCGAGAAACTGATGACTTCTCAAATACACACAAGGAAATCGTTTCCAGTTCTCAGTAGGTAGTGACTGGACATGTTTACTATAATCATGGATCTTACACATGCAATACTAGGAAGAGTTTTATTTGAATAAAGACAGCCTTATTTATGTGCACATCATGCCTAGCACAGGCCACATTAAAGTAGGGACCAATGAGTGAGTGCTGCAGAGCTATAAGTGATGTGGCCTTCAGCATTTGAGAAGCACATTGCAGTAAAGCCATCTTGGTTCCATAGGGTCATTCCAGGAGGAGAAGGGAGGGCCGTCTGTCAAGTTTTTTCATGTGTCTGGTGGAGTAGATGGAGACACAGCATCGTCAGATGACTTCGACTGGCCGCGGTAAGCAAATGTAGGGGTATAATGGAATTTTCAAAAAGTCAGACTTTGAGTTGGCAAGAATCCACTGCTAATGGCCTTCCTTTATTTATTTATTGCGTTATACACTGTGAAGTCTACCTGCCTATAAGCGGGTTACAGTAGGCATGGGCTTTATAGTTACAGGTCAGTCTAATCAAATTGACATTCAGTGTTCACTATGTAAACCCGCAGAAAGTAAACATGTTGCCATTTATACTTACATCTTGATTTTTCAAATTATCTTTGCAATCAGAATGGTACTGAAAATAAATCCACCGGCCATACATTCCATTTTGGAGAGAATAGCAGCTGAGGAAGAGGAAGAGAATGATGGTCACTACCAGGAGGAGGAGGAAGGAGGGGCTCATTCCCTGAAAGATGTCTGCGACCTGAGGCGGCCAGCCCCGTCTCCCTTTTCCTCTCGTAGAGTAATGTTTGAGAATGAGCAGGTAAGGAGAATCGTGGTGAGCACTGCAGGTAGTTATCCCAACCAGCCATGGAGAGATATTTCCCTGCTTCCTCTCTGCCCCGTCCTTTCCTCCTTTTCTCTTTGTGTCTCAGGTTGGTTTTGAACTTGTGACCCTTTTGCTTCCACTTTGGAGTTGTGTGATTACATCTTGTACACTACACTCAGCTAGTTCTTTATTTTTGAAAGAACACGTGGGAGGTGGAGGCAGGAGGATTGCAAGTTTGAGACCAGATTAGGAGACATAAAAAGACCCTCTCGTATAAGCAACAGTCACATCACTGCAGCTAGAACTCCCAACAGCAATAACAAAAATGACCTGTGTGGGTTTTACTTCTCTGTAACTCTTGGTATCTGTTTTTCTTGATATATATTCTCCCTAGTTAAAGGTTATGTTTTATTTAATTGCTCACATAGTATATGTTATAGTAATTTTAAAAATGCTCCTACTATTTTATTTATTTTCATATTTAATATTTATTTTATTTTACTCTGTTTTAGATGGTGATGCCGGGAGACCCTGTGGAGATGACAGAGTTTCAGGATAAAGCCATCAGCAATTCACACTATGTGCTGGAGCTTCTGCTACCCAACATCCACCTGACACTGCCCAGCAAAAGCTTCTACGAGAAGCTCTACAACAGGTGAGTGTGAGCGCCCAGACGACCAGCACCCCAACTTCCTGGCTCTTGCTTTCATACTGTTTTACATGCGGTTGTAACATGATGTTGTTTGTGGAGCTGAGTGTCCCAGCTGCATCAGAAAGAGCACCACCAACACCTCCCAACAGCCACAACAACAAAAAGAATTCATAAATTGCACTAGTTTATAACTCCATGGTTGATTGATAACTGTTTTCTCTGCATATGTGTTCTCCTGTGTTGCGGGTGTGTGAAACGTTTACTTCACCAGCCTGTACTCTGCCTCTTGGCTGTGTCAGCAAGCTGCTGAGAAGTGCTGTTTTTCAATGGCATGAAGAGCATTAGGAGATTTGAGTAGCAGGCCAACAGGCACTGGCTAGGTTTCTCAGGATTTTATAACCAAACATTTTCATTTATAGTGTGTTTAAATACTCCAACACATCTACCTAGGAAATTCGATGAAATGGAATTTTTGGTCACAAACTGATGAGTGAGGACATGGTTCTGGGGCTTACCCAGCAGGGCCTCTTGGAAGATTAAGTTATGTCAGCATCAGGCCTGCAGTGAGCTCTTGGGCAACCTCAGGATGGGGACAGCGCTTACCTAGTCTCATCGCCTCCAGCTGTAACAACTTCTCCTTCCCCTTGTCTTCAAAGACCATTGCTTCTTCAGTGGGTTTGTTTGGTGTCAAGTAGCCCTTGGTGCTAAGTCTTAGGGTCTTCAGGTCTCCCCACTGACCCGTGGTTGCAAATCTTAGTGTACATGGTTCACTTTAGTTCAGGCCATTGGAATATAGAAAGAAAATGGTAGCACATTAAGTAAGGTTTTCATTGTGTTTTTAAATCATTTATTTATGTTATTTAGATTTAGGGTGTGTATGTGTATGTTTGTATGTCTTTTGTGTGTGTTTGTGTTTGTTTATGTGTGTTTGTATTTGTATGTGTTTGTATATGTTTGTATTTGTGTGCCTTGGTTTTTTGTTATTGGTTTTTGTTTTTTTCGAGGGTTTCTCTGTGTAGCTCTGGCTGTCCTGGAACTCACTCTGTAGACCAGGCTGGCCTCGAATTCAGAAATCCGCCTGCCTCTGCCTCCCAAGTGCTGGGATTAAAGGCGTGCGCCACCACCGCCCGGCTATTTGTGTGTCTTTGGGAGCTGAGTCTAATCTTGAATACCAGCTTTTCTTCTGCTTGGCAGTATGACTTAGGGAGCTCACTTAGCTGTAAGTGATGGCTTCTCCATGGGTCATTTGGGATGGTGATTCTCCCATCTGTCCCGTGGGACTGGTGGGAAGGGACTATTAAAAGTGTCCCTATAAGCCGGGTGGTGGCGGCACATGCCTTTAATCCCAGTACTTGGGAGGCAGAGGCGGGCGGATTTCTGAACTCGAGGCCAGCCTGGTCTATAGCCTGGTCTACAGCGTGAGTTCAAGAACAGCCAAGGCTACACAGAAAAACCCTGTCTTGAAAATCAAAAAAAAAAAAAGTGCCCCTATAGCAATTTGCCAAGTGGAAGCTGTCGCACACCTCAGCAGCCTTCCTGCGGTCATTTGGGAGTGCTTGTTTTTTGTTTTTGTTTTTTCAGTTTTTTGTTTTGTTTTGTTTTTAAAAGAGAAGGGCTCACTGTGCAGCCCTGGCTGGTCTGAAACTTGCTGTGTGACTAGGCTGGCCTGGGACTGCTTCTTCCTCTTAGGATTGAAGGCATGCTTCATTGCATCTGACTGAGTTTGTCTCTTCAGTTAGCTCTCACCATTGAAGTGTTCTTAGCGGTGTGATTAGGGCTTTCAGTGACATAGCTGACACTAGGTGATATCTAATGAGGGTCCAGTCTCAGATTCCTTTCTTTGCTCTCACTTCCCCGTGGAAAGCACATGACTGCTATGTTAAAGCCACGATTGTTTTCCATTTCTCCTTGAAACCTTGTCTCACACGGGATCCTGCAAAGAGGGTTCTCTGTCTGTCTCCAGGTACAAGTTTCCTGTTCATCTTGTGCTTTGTGTCTAGGATCTTCAATGACTTGCTTCTCTGGGAGCCAACCGCTCCTTCACCAGTGGAGACTCTTGAAAATGCTTCCTATGGCATTGGGCTCTCCGTGGCCAGTCAGCTGATAAACACCTTCAACAAAGACAGCTTCAGTCCCTTTAAGTCTGCTGTTCACTATGGTAATGGGTTTTACATTGGTTCTAGTATAAGCGCCTTATTTCTAAGTCTCAGACTTGTTTCTATTTTTATGCTATAATTTTTCTGGAAACTTCTGTGACTTTCCTCATATCTGTGTCTATTCTGACAAGAACTTTGCTGCTCAAACTTGAAATCTTTGGTGTGATCATGTACATATTTGAAATTCACTTGGAGGCCCCTCTCCCTCATGGTTCTGTCCTGTGTGAAAATGCAAAGTACTGTTGTGATCATTGTAAGCTGTGGTCTTGCTTAGCTGTCAGAACCTGTAATAGTAGGTCTTTTCCCTGCATAGATGAAGACAGTGGATCTGAAGAAGAGACTTTGCAGTATTTTTCTGCTGTTGATCCCAACTATCGTTCCCGTAGGAAAAAAAAGTTGGACTCTCAGAACAAGAACTCTCAGAGCTTCCTCTCAGTGCTTCTGAGTATCAATCATGGACTAATGGCAGTGTTCACTGATGTAAAGGTATGGCTGCACACTCTCCTAATGAAGTGGGGTGAAGTTGTGTTAATGTGGGGGTGGGGAGCAGTGTTCCAGGACGCCAGAGAGCACAGCTACTTTGGGAGGTAGCTTTCTTTGCTGAGCTAAAGCTGTATGGCCTCCCTGTAGAAAGCACCTGCTAATTCTGCCAATGACGGCAGTGATTGTAACTTTTTTCTGTCTCATTTTAAGCGGGTGAACTTTTAAAACAGTTACTTGTTACAGAGCACACACATCAGTAAATTTTTTTTTTTTGAGACAGGGCTTCTCTGTGTAGTCCTGGGTGTCCTGGAACTCACTCTGTAGACCAGGCTGGCCTCATGCTGATAACCAACAGCCAAGATGCCCTCTGACCTCCACACGCATGCTGCAGTACATATGTACCCACAGTTATACACATGAATCATCATAACACTAAGAAAACTAAACAAAAGCCTCACTCCCTAAATTGTTACTATGTATGTCTCCATCCCCCCACTTAACTTTGCCATACTTGCTATGGAGTCAATGTTTTGTCCTACTGTATCAAATGGTTCAAGACTGCTTTGTATGGTGTAGAGGAATTTCCTGAGTTAGATTCAGAATGAGCATGCCAAGACATATTCTTTCTGCATTTAAATAATGGTTGTTGGGGCATGAAGCTCAGTGACTAAGAGCCCTACTATGTGCAACTACTGTGTGTTTTAGGTTCTATCTCCAGTACTGAAATTTGACCAAAAGAAATAAAAAGTGACTTGTCCCCCCCACCCCCATTGTTTTGTTAGCAAGATAATGGAGATCTGATGGAAAGTAAGCATGGTGAATTCTGGTTAGAATTCAATAGCGGCTCGTTCTTCTGCGTGACGAAGTATGAGGGCTTTGATGACAAGCACTACATCTGCTTGCATTCCAGCAGCCTCAGGCTGTACCACAAAGGTAGGGATTGCACACTTATTCTCCTTCCTTCTGCTTGGCAAGTGAGTTTCCTGTTTGTTAAAGACAGTCTTGAGAATATAGCGTTGATGTAGTTTTTGTTGCCAAAATCATACTTATAGATTAAGACGTTTTTGTTTTGAGGCAAGGTCTCACAGAATAGCCAACACCGGTCTTGAGCTTGAGAATCTCCTGCCTTAGCCTCCCAAGTTCTAGGATTGTAAGTACGCACTACCTCACCAGACTAAAACTTACAAATTTTGAGTAGGTGCCTGAATTACTCTGTGAATAGGCACAAAGATAGGAAAATCTTGTTTTCCTAGCATTTTAGAATCTTAGTTGTTTTTTTTTTCTTGTGAGGTTTTGCTCTCAGTTAAACCAGCATTGACAAAGAGAAGTAGTCTGTTGCTGCCATGCTGGCCTTTGACCCTATGCCACCGGAACCATGCCAGGTTCTGTGGGGATCTCTGCAAACACAACGACAGGAGAGAAACTGATGGTGTAAGGCATCAGAAAATCTGCTTCAGCACACATCAGTAGCTAGTGTGGTTCAAGCTGCAGGGTCTGACACTGCAGGGCAGTTTATGGGAGGCATATGTCAGTACAGCATGATTTGGAGCAGTCTCTGCTGGAACAGCCCTGTATGAACTGTGAGGTGGAGTTTTACTGAAACTCTTCTCAGAGAGCATGCCATTTCATCCATGAAGATGGCTTGCACAGATAGACTACATGTGCCATCTTTAGGGCCCGAGGAGGATCTGGTGTGGTCCTAGTCATACAGATAGTGCAGGAGTCACCCACCTCTAGTCCTGTTTATAAGAGTCTGGGAGCCAGGTATGGCCTGGTCCTACAGAGAGCGTAAGTGTCACCAGGCTACTAACTAATTCCATTTCCAGCCTCCTGGCCAGAAAACAGGTTATATATCTCTTCCTTTGAAGAGACAACCCTGTATGTTAACATTCCTGATTTACTAATGGTTATCTGTGAGCACTAGGACCACTGTGCCCCCAACAAGGTTCAAAGGAATACAGGCTTGTCCTGGATTATGTTAGAAATGCTCTGAGTCACAGATGTCTCTGATAGTGAGCTGCCACAGTGGACATTCTGTGCCTGATCTATTGAGATGGGGGTACCATCAGAGCACAGGTGAACCAGAACATGAATTACCTTGAACCTGTTGTCTGAGGAACACACAATATAAAAACGAGTCATGTTCAGAATTGTACTCTCTCCCTAATATCCCATTTAATGTATGTGAACATTCCCTGTAAAGTCCCAACTACTTATTCTGAGTGTCTTGGGTCAAGCATACTCAGCTTGCACACAGAGTTCCGATGTGAGTTGTGAAAGTCCAAACAATTATGGAACTAATTTCAAGCGATCATGTTGTTGGTGTTTTTATCTCAACTTGTGTCTAGGCATAGTAGATGGAGCCATTCTCCCTACAGAGACGCGCTTGCCATCTTCCACCCGGCCACACTGGCTGGAACCTACCATTTATTCCTCTGAAGAAGATGGCCTTAGCCGAGCTGCCTCAGATGGAGTTGGGGGAGACAATTTGAATATGCTGTCAGTCGCAGTGAAGATACTATCTGATAAATCCGAGTCCAACACAAAGGTGTGTGCCTTACGCTGCTATCTACGCTTATTGATTTGCTTGTTCCCCAAGGTGGCAATGGCAACACCATGGGAAAACTTGAGTTGGGGATTCTGCGGATTAATGTGGTTCTTTGTGCTGCAGGAGTTCCTCGTGGCTGTGGGGCTAAAAGGAGCCACTCTACAGCACAGGGTGCTGCCTGCCGGACTCAGTTGGCACGAGCAGGTAAGAGCAGTCACCTGTCACGTCCTTTAGTAGCATTTACAGGTCACGACACCCAGAAGGCAGGTGACTCTTTGCTCAGATTGCTGTCCCTATAGCTTCTCAGTGTCATCATTGTTGCTATTGTTGTCGTTAGATCAGTTGAGGAAAAGAGTGCCTAGAGTGCCCAGCCTGCAGGAGCAGCCAGTGGTACTGAGTGCTGAAAGCCAGAGACAGGGTTCAAACCTCAGTTAGGGTTCAAAATACTCTTTGTCTGTCTGCCTTCCTGCCCCCTTACCCACCTAACTCCTAACTGTCTGCCTTCCTGCCCCCTTACCTAATTCCTCACTGTCTGCCTTCCTGCCCCCTTATCTAACTCCTCACTGTCTGCCTTCCTGCCCCTTACCTAACTCCT
>NW_022196912.1:119371906-119387127 GCF_008632895.1 Mastomys coucha | reverse complement strand
TTACCTAACTCCTCACTGTCTGCCTTCCTGCCCCTTACCTAACTCCTCACTGTCTGCCTTCCTGCCCCCTTACCTGCCTAACTACTTATTGTTTCCTTGCTTGAGTCTACACCCAGGGCCTCACACACGCTGAATGTTCTACTGTCCACTAGAACACAAAGCCTCACACTGGACTCCAGCAGCACACAAATCCAGCAGACATCCAGGACATAGAGTTAAGGAAACTGAGGATAAACCGGGCAGGGGTGGCGCACGCCTTTAATTCCAGCACTTGGGAGGCAGAGGCAGGCGGATTTCTGAGTTCGAGGCCAGCCTGGTCTACAGAGTGAGTTCCAGGACAGCCAGGGCTGCACAGAGAGACCCTGTCTCGGAAAGCCAAAAAAAAAAAAAAAAAAAAAAAAAAGAGAGAGAAGCTGAGGATGACCTTGAAGTTTCTACTTCCTTAGCTCTCTCTCTTAAGAAAACCAGATTTTTGAAAAGTAGTCTTCAACAAAGACTTTCCAGGAATTGTTCTGAACAATACCTCAGTTGTATTATTATGCGTACTTTTTATTTCCATAAAATAGGGCTTTCTCCCGTCCAGGTCCTAAGGACCAGTCCAGTCCTGTTTAGCGTCCAAGACTGGAGGAGACTGAGAGTGTTCAAGGCGCCATGACCACAGATGTAAGATGGCCTTCTAAGGTGTCTGTGGCTTCAGTCATTGGATGTGACTCTTCACTTCAAGTTCCAGATTAGCAAGAACTTTAGCCTTGTAGTTGTGTTATGTAAGGGGCACAGGCCATGATGAGCACACACAGTAAGACATCCTGCTGTGATGAGCACCTCCCCTTTTCTTCAGCATTCCTGTCATGCACACACTTTCATAATGAATCCCTTCAGAACAACAGTGTTTTCTTATAGCATCTTAAGTCACTCTGTTACATATTTGTTAAATGGATTCTAGCAAAATGTTATTTCTTCTAAAGCAGGTAGTTATGTCTTTGTGATTACAGATTTTAAACTTCTTGAATATTGCTGATGAACCTGTTTTGGGATATAACCCTCCAACTTCATTTACAACTTTCCATGTCCATCTTTGGAGCTGTGCCCTTGATTACAGGTGAGTCCATTGGAACAAAGAACAGTTTTACTTAAAACACACTAATTTTAGAGCCACCAAACCTGATAACCTGAGTTCATTTCCTGGGATCCATGTCATGGAAGAAAAGAACTAACTCGCCCAATTTTTCCTTTGGCTTCCACGCATGTACCACATAGCCATATACACACATGTAAATAAATAAAGTGTAATTAAAATTAAAACATACTGATTTTTTGTTTGTTTGTTTTGTTTTTTTGGTTTTTCAAGACAGGGTTTCTCTGTGTAGCCCTGGCTGTCCTGGAACTCACTCTATAGACCAGGCTGGCCTGGAACTCAGAAATCTGCCTGCTTCTGCCTCCCAAGTGCTGGGATTAAAGGCATGTGCCACTACTGCCGGGCTTAAAACATACTAACTTTTGAATAAATAATTCTACCTGCTGTGGTGTTGCACACTTGCAGTTCCAGTACTTAACCAGGCTTGGGTAAGACGAGGGAAGATGTGAAGCCGGTGTAGGCTCTAAAGTGAGATCCTGTCACAGAGAGTGTACACAACAGAGCAGAACCTCTAACAATCCACAGCGGAGCAGTTGAGGTCGCATCAGGCTGGTAACCTGTTGCTTGTCTTTGCTACCAGGCCCCTTCACCTGCCAATCCGATCCCTTCTTACTGTTGAGACGTTCAGCATTTCTAGCAGCGTTGCAGTGGATAGATCTTCCTCCACTCTCAGGTACCTGTGAACTCACCCTCAGTGACTGCCGTTCAAGTACATTAGCTTACCCAACCGCTGCCTAAACTCAGCGGAATCTGAACCACCTACTCATCCTTCCCCAGGGATCCTTCTCGGGGCCCTGTTCCTCTGCTCCTCTCTCTGTCATCTTTCCACTTTAGGAGGGAGGACGGCACCCCGAGACACTCGGGTGGCTATTCAGCTTTAGGGGAGGACGGCACCCTGAAACTCTCAGGTGACTATTTAGGCCCTGTGATTGGCTTCCTGGTACCAGATACGTGTTATCTCTGAAATGGAAACCTTTCGATATGGGCATCATTTGAAACAAACAACTGGCCCCAAAGCCTAAATGACCATGTTTTGGCACCTTCATGTGTTTTGGGTCACAGGTTTGCTGGCAAGATGCAGTGAGCATGGTGCAGCCAGGTGCAGATGGCGCTGTGCTTCTACTTGGAGTTTAGTTTTTCAGAGGCTGTTTCTTTTTTCCAGAATCATCATGGATGAGGCTGCTTTACACCTGTCGGACAAGTGTAACACTGTCACTATAAACCTGAATAGAGGTGAGTTCAAAACAAACTCTGGGGCTGACTACTGCTGCTGAAGTGTGTGGGGGCTTACTAAAGCAATTTTAGTTGGGAAGGTGGACTGTTATTAGGGGAGTTTTAACAGATGTTGAGTTTTGGGTTTTTTTAAAGATTTTATTTATTTTATGTATATGAGTACACTGTAGCTATCTTCAGACACATCAGAAGAGGGCATTGGATCCCATTAAAGATGGCCACCATGTGGTTGCTGGGAATTGAACTCAGGACCTCAGGAAGAAGAGTCAGTGCTCTTAACCACTGAGCCATCTCTCCAGCCATCTGTTAATGTTGAAATGTGTAATATTTGCAACATCTTCAGAGTTTTTTTCAGTTTGAGGTTATAATGTGCTAATGGTGTTAGCTATGTGTTTGTCTATTAGTCTAAATGTCTATTTAATATGTAGTCATCTGTTGTAGCTAAAATTGAGGTGTCAGATGAAGTCACAGTGAGGTGGTGGGGTTAGCCTGTCTATACTTCGCACACTATAGATCCTGTACCTGGACAGTGCATGAACTCTAAACAAAGGTTAGGTTTTGATTGGATAAGTAGTTTTAAAAACACTACAGTAAATATTGTATTAAATTTTAGATTATGTTCGTGTGATGGACATGGGACTTTTAGAGCTCACCATAACTGCAGTAAAATCAGATTCTGATGGAGAACAGGTTAGTTATAATAAGGGAAATTTTTATTTAAGCCCTATTCTTAAAAGATTTAAAAAAAATATAATGTGTTAGGACATATTTTTACCCACCCAATTTCAGTCAAAATATTTGGAAATTAGAATTAATTTAATTACTTTTTATGTGAGTGTATATTTTATTTCAGATTTATTTTATGTGTATGAATGTTTTGCCTCCGTGTATGTATATGTACTACATGCATGCCTGCTACCTGCAAATGTCAGAAGAGGGTGTCAGACCCTTGGAACTGGAGTTACAGGCACTTGTGAGCCATCGTGTGAGCGCTGGGGAATTGTCTCTGGTCCTTTGCAGGAGCATCAAGTGCTCATAATGTCTGACCTGTATCTGCAGCCCATGAATGTGTATTTTAGTTCCTGTAAGTAACTCTTGTCTACAGAAAGTGTTTGTCCTTTTCTTCCTGTGCCCTGCCTAGACTGAGCCCCGCTTTGAGTTGCACTGCTCCAGCGACGTTGTCCACATTAGAACATGCTCAGACTCGTGCGCTGCGCTGATGAATCTCATTCAGTATGTCGCAAGTTACGGGGACCTACATGCACCTCACAAAGCAGAGATGAAATCTGGAGTCCCACAGAGAAAGCCCAAGGTACAGGGAAGGCACCCATACCACTGACATCACTCAGCGGGAGTACCAAATCTGTCTGGAGGGTGACTCCTGAGCCCCCGTCTACTGCTTGTGCTTTGTTTTACAACATTCTCAGCAGACATAATTCTCTTTCAGATTTTGATTATTAAACAAGCTGTGTCAGAATGCTGCAGGCAGCTAGATGGCGGACACTGCCGTCAACAGGAAGACCTCTGTCTACAGCAGTGTCCGCCCTGTTCCCTGCACTCTAATCAGCATCTTCTGTGGAGCTGCCTCTCCCTCCACTGCAGCCCAGTGAGAGGAGGCTGCAGGCTATCTCCAGTGTTCACACCTGGACCACTTGAGTATTTCCCTGGTTAGCAGGAGAAGCAGCAGGTGTCCCGGTTCAGTTTCAGGTCACTGCGTGCTTATATCCAGTGTCCCCTTCTTGATGTCCTCTGCCCAGCTTGAATGGTGCCGCACTTATTTTGGTGGTTTTATTTTGCAGTGCTGTTCATTACAGTTTTTTCTGTGAACAGGATCCTCAGTCTCCTCAGAACCTATTCAGATAGGTCAGAGTTCTGTTAGCAAGGATCTGACTGGCATTGTGAGCCTTGTTAGGTCAACCTGTTCTTCCTTTCTGTTCCCCCTGCTCCCATGTAGTGAGGTGACTAAAGATAACCCCTCTACTGTCTACTGTTCTGTTTTTTTTTGTTTTTTGTTTTTTGTTTTTTTTTGGTTTTTTGAGACAGGGTTTCTCTGTGTAGCCCTGGCTGTTCTGGAACTCACTCTGTAGACCAGGCTGGCCCCGAACTCAGAAATCCACCTGTCTCTGCCTCCCAAGTGCTGAGATTAAAGGCCACCACTGCCCGGCCTATCTGCTGTTCTTAAAGATAATTGTCCAGTTTATGAAAGATACTTTCAGCTTGTATCTTTCCATTTCAGAGCTGTGCTCACATTTGGGGGAGCACTGCCTGGGTTTAATGGATCTAGTTACCAACCAGTGGTGAAGTGGTGGAGCAGAACCTTGTGCATCTGCATTCAGACTCCCTCCTGTTTATATTCCCACTGCACTCAGGAGTCCAGGAAAGGAGGCCCTGACCTACAGGGCCGCAGGAGGATTTGAGTGGGTGACACTTTGTCAGGGATCCCTTCCAGCACTCTCCGCCCCCCGCAGGGTCCAGGTTCTCTGTCCCTCAGTTGTGTTTATGTTATTTGGATTGGTTGGTAGCTGTGGGGTAATATTGGTTACACTAAAAGCTCACTGTTGGGCAGACTATAAGCCGTGAGTGTGGACTGCTCCTGATGTCTGCAATGGTGTGCTCACAGGCAGCTCTCCTGCCCTCTGCTCTACTCCCATGCTGTGCAGTCAGTGGCTTGCTTATCTGTCTCCTCTGAAAAGACTATTTTCGGATGGTGTCTTAGTTAGGGTTTCAGTGCTGTGAAGAGACACCATTACCTCAGCGACTCTACAAAGGAAAATGTTTAACTGGGGCTGGCTTACAGTTTTGGAGGTTCAGTCCATTATCACCATGGAAGGAAGCATGGCAGCGTGCAGGCAGACATGGTGCTGAATGAGCCAAGAGTCCCACATCCTTTTTTTTTCCTAATTTATTTTTATTTAATGCTCATTGGTGTTTGCCTACTCATGCTATCTGTGTGAAGGTGTTGGATCCTCTGGAACTGGAGTTACAGACAGGTTTGAGCTGCCATGTGGGTGCTGGGAATTGAACCCAGGTCCTCTAGAAGAACAGTTAGGGCTTCTAACTGCTGGACCATTTCTCTAACCCTGAGTTCTACACCTTATCCATAGGCAGCAGCAGGAGACCACATGGCACATTCATTCCAATAAGGCCACACCTCCTAGTAGTGCCATTCTCTATGGGCCAACCATTCAAACACAGGAGTCTATAGGGCCATACCTATTCCAACCACCACAGATGGGTTTTGTTTTAAGAAATGTTTTACTTTGTTTTCTAGGCTGGCCTTATGTACCTGGATCCCTGTGGTCTTCACCTAATTTTAACTCTGATTTTGGTTGTAGGTAGATTCCAGCGCTCGGTCATCTTCACATGGTCCAGTGCTTCCTGAAGCCGATCAGCAGATTTTACGGGACTTGATGAGTGATGCCATGGAGGAGGTTGATCTGCAGCAGGCCTCTGCCCCCGTCGGACCACAGGCTAATGGTGAGAAGGGCCTTTCATGGGAGCGCTGCTAAGGCGGCAGATGTCACACTATTTGTGTTCTCAAAACATTTTTAGTAAGGAACTTAGTAAAGACTCATCTGGATCTGTGGATACGTACTAGCCATCAGCTCATTTCTTCCGTCCCCTGGAAGAACCAGCCACCGGGATAGGCACTACTGTGGAGTGATTAAGAAATGACACGAAACACTGGAAATGTGGACTGGAAGTCTTAGGAGTCTAGTGAAAACAGGCTAGCTGGCTGTGAAGGGGGTGCAGCCTGACAAGTCATAGGTTTGTCTGTTCTAGAATACAGAGGAAGGTGTGCATGATTTGTACATACCTATCTCAGTAAATTTGGAAAAGCACAACAGAGGGATCAGATGAGTGAAGAGCCTTGAAAGCCACGTGGAAACATGTACATATCTTCAAGCTTCCTATCTGTTCTTGTGATTCGATGAACATAGTTGTTTCTATGTTTTGTTTTCAGATAGGATCTCTTTATATATAAATCCCGGCTGTCCTGGAACTTACTATGTGGACTAGGCTGACCCGGAGCTCAGAGGTCCTCCGCCTCTGCCTCTTGAGTGCTGGATTTAAAGGCATGCACTACAGTGCCTGTTGGGGAACCTTGTTAATTCTAAATTCTGTAAACCTTAATTTCAAAATAATCCTTGGTGGAGCTGGGAATGGTGGTACTTGCCTATGAACCCAGTGCATAGGAGATAGAGGTAGTAGTGTCAGGAGCTCATGGACAGCTTTGGCTGTATATAGTGAGTGCAGGGCCAGCCTGTGCCGAACACATCTTGAAAAGATCCATGGCATTATAAAATATTCTGCAATAATTGTTCCATTCATTGAATTTAGAGTAGATTAAAACTGAGGGTATGAGCTAAGCTTCCAGCTTCCTCCACACTTTATAGCGGCTGTGGCTAGTAGGAAGGGACCCTGCTTGCATATTATAGACAAGTTTTCAGTAAGCACTGGACAGTGAGGGGCTGGTGGGCAGGGCTGTTAGTAGTGTTCAGTGCTGGTCTGGGAGTCTTGAAGCCAAAGCACTGACCTAGGCGTTTGTATGTTCTTCCTGCCCTGTCAGTATTTGGTTTGAATGAATAGAGAGAATGGATAACTTTACTAAGTTGTATAAAATGTTGTAGTACAGATTTTTGGTAGACATAGTATCTTCTGTGAATTTCATTTTAAAAGCTACATGGGAACAAGTGTCCAGTATGGGTTTCCGGAGCCAGGAATCAGCTCAGCCTTCCCTACACAGAGAGTCCTGTAGTTTTGGGTGAGGGTCTGCTACTTGCAATGTTTTTTTTTTCCCCTTTGCAATTATCTAAGGAGTTTCCAAGATTGAACTCTATGGACACTTTTCAGTTTCTTCCACCTACAAGACAAAATCCTGGCCCAGTCAAAAATGCCAGTTAATGAGAGCCAGCCCTAGCTGAGTGCTTGAGCTCCTCTTGCATGGAATAGCTGGGAAGGAGCTGTGCCTTTCTTGACGCCGTCATTCATTCATTTTCTTAGAGAACTTAAACTTGGTTACCAGTCACTTGTTTGTCTATTAAGGTCTTCTTGCTGAGGTGTTTTGGGGGAGTTAGTTCAGCCCTCCCTAAGCCCCAGCTTCCCAGAGCTACGGTAAGAAGTAGAGAAGGTTTGCTGTTATAAGAAGTATGTAAGGTCAGATGGATGAGAGCACTCAGCATGCCGCATGTGCCCGTGGTTAAGAGACCTTTGTCGGTGTCTCAGAGAGGGCCGGATGCTTCTGTCTTGCCATCTAGGTGTCCTGGATGAAAAGTCTCATACTCAGGAGCCGTGCTGCTCAGACCTCTTCCTGTTCCCAGATGAGAGTGGGAATGTGTCCCAGGAGTCCAGCCCTGCCTATCCGTCACTCACTCACCACTTGATCAATGACACGGTGACAGGTGCGACCGCTGAAAACGATGACTTCTGTATTCTTTTTGCACCAAAAGCAGCCGTCCAGGTAATAAACTGATAACACAGTTACAAATCAAGTGGTCCAAGGGCATTTGCAGATCTTTTGAATCTGTAACTCACATTAGTGCTGTGGGGATGGGTGTTATACTATTCCCCAACACGTGGGTCAGAAAATGCTTTCCACTTGCACAGTTTCCTGCACCATCAGTGAAGTGCAGCTGCTGTGTGTCAGGCAGTGTAGTTAGATGACAGAAGCGGGCTACAGCGTGGCCAGTGTAAACTCTGCAAGTGCAGCTGCTGTGTGTCAGGGAATGTAGTTACACAGAAGCGGGCTACAGCGTGGCCAGTGTAAACTCTGTGAAGACCGCAGCGCAGCCCAGTAGCCCCTCACAGGTGGCCGTGCTCATGTCACAGGTTCTGAGAGCTCTGGTAAAATAAAGACGAGCAGAGCAAGTCAGGATAAGTCTGCAATTAGAAACATGATAATTTAAATAATATGTTGAAATTTGTCAAGTTTTCGTTTAGAACGCAGTATGACTACACACGAAATTTGTGTACTTACATTATCAAATACTAAGATCCAAATTACAAACTTTATAAATTATTCATAAGGTGATTTTTATAGGACAGGTTTTATGTTAAGACAATAAAGTACAAGTGTTATATGATGAATACTGTCAGAAGCTATTCCCAAGTGGGTGTAGTGGTGTCTGTCTGTAATCCCAGGCCTCAGGAGGCAGGAGAATCACTATGAGTTCAAGGCACCAATCAAAGCTATAGTATGAGAGCCATGTCAGAGAAAATAAATAATTACCCCATTTTACATACCGAAATAATGAAAGAGAATGTAGACTCAGGGAAGGCCGTCGGTCTGTGAGCCATATCAGTTATTTGATGTGAGGAGAGAGTACTACTGTTGGTGTGTTTCAGGAGAAGGAAGAAGAGCCAGTGATAAAAATCATGGTTGACGATGCCATTGTGATAAAAGATGACTATTTCAGTCTGCCCATCACGAGGACGGACAGCAGCAAAGCGCCGCTCCACTTTCCCATCCCTGCCATCCGCTATGTTGTTAAAGAGGTTTCCCTGGTGTGGCACCTTTATGGGGGCAAGGACTTTGCAACAGCTCCTCCAGCTTCTCCAGCTAAGAGTTACGTGTAAGTTCACTGATGTGTATGACATATATGTGACATATATGACAGTATACCTGTCCATAGAAACACATGAAATTCATCTTTTTTTTTTCCTTAAGATTTATTTATTTTAATGTGTATGAGTGTTTTACCGGGATATATGTCTGTGCACTACATGTGCAGTGCCCACAGAGGCCAGAAGAAGGTGTTGGATTCCTTGGAACTGGAGTTACAGACAGTTGTTAGTAGCCATGTGGTTGCTGGGGCTTGAACTCGAGTCCTCTGGAAGAGCAGTCAGTGCTCTTAACCACTGAGCCATCTCTCCAGCTCTGGGATTTATCTTAAGTATGAATAAATTTGTAGTTAAATACATTAAATGTCATACCTAAAATTGGCTGTGAAATTATTTGTATTTGTCATGTATTCACTAAAATGTTGACTTGGGTTCTTACTCAGCATTTTCAGGGACCCATCATGTGTTTGTTCCAGAGGGAGAGAAAGTTGTGTGACTGACTGGTGTCTACAAAATGAAGTGAGTGTGTCAGGAGCAGAGCTCATGCTTGCCCTGAGCCCCTAGCAGCTAACAGGGTATGGAGCAGAGCCAGTATTTTTATCTTGTAAACCTTTTGTCTTACTATTTTATGTGTGAGTGAGTGTCTGTCAGTGTCTGTGCACCACATGCATGCTTGCTTTTCTTGGAGGCCAGAAGAGGGAAGGAAGTTGGGTCCTCTGTGACTGGAGCTGTGGATGGTTCAGCCACCATGTGGTTCTGGGAACCAAGTCTGTTTGCAGCCAGAGCAGCCATTGCTCTTAGCTTCTGAGCCATCTCTCCATTCCCAGAGCTGTCTGGTTAAGGAAAACAGCATTCTGTTGTTTGAGGAGACAACAGATAGGAAGAGTGTGCTGGAGCCCGTGTGTCTGGGTAGGTGTGCTGGGCTGGTGGAGGAGTTTCCTGGGTAGAGCACAGCAGTTGAGCTCCCTTTTCTCCTTACTGGTTATCTGAATGCTTCTGTACAGACTGAGTCCTTTTTGTGGTTCACTTGGATTTCTGAAGCTTCATTCCTAGTGTGTTGCTGTCCAGCATCATAATTTGGTTTTGCTCTAGGTCTGAATATTTAGCAAACAAGTGCCTACTCTAATGGTGGTAATAAAATTGCATTTTTAACATATCCAAAATATAAAAGACATATCTCAGTGCCACTGGGTCTTGAGCCTAAGGCATTGCATGTGGTGAGCTTGTGATGTTTATATATGCTCACTCCGCTTAGGCAGGTATTGCTGTTCCTGGCCCAGCCTCAGGAGTAGTTGGGATTACAGGCCTGTATCACTAAGTAATATGATTTGGTTTATAGTCCCGTTTGCGGAACATTCTAGTAGTCTTCTAATGCTTTCTTTGTATTTTATTAATTTTTCCGGCATCATTTATTAAGTTGAATATTCTTTTAACAAAGGATTTTTCTTTCCCTTTCTCCATTTTTAGTAGTCCCCATAGCTCACCTTCTCAAACACCTACAAGACAAGGACGTCACACAGTCTATGGGGGCAAAGGAAGGAACCATGACTTTTTAATGGAAATACAGTTAAGCAAGGTAGGATGGTGCTTTGAAAGGGAGGAATCACTTCAGATTCTGATAAATGCTCTGGCCAGCATTTGCCTTTCTTGTTGAGTCTCTTGAAGACCCTCTGCTCTATTGAATAGTCTAACTGGGAAGCTGTGCCTTTGGATTGCACCTATGGCAAGCTCCCGTGAACATCTGGAGACCATAGGGACAGGGCACTGATAACATTTACATTGATTTGTTTGACTGAGAGGCTCACAGCTTTAACTTCAGATCCAGGGGATTCTGTCCCCTCTTCTGACCTCTGTGGGCCCTGCATGCAAATGATGCATAGACAAACTCAGCCACAAAAATATAAATACATAAAATTTCATTAAAAAAATGGAGAAAGTCAAATTGAAGTAAAAGTCAAGACTGCTGTGTTCTGGTCTGTTAAGGTGAAGTTTCAGCATGAAGTCTACCCTCCATGCAAGCCTGAGTGCGAGTCCAGCCTCTTAGAACACCCAGTCTCCAGGCAGGTGTTCATTGTTCAGGATCTTGAAATTCGAGATCGGCTGGCGACATCACAGATGAATAAGTTTTTATACCTGTATTGCAGCAAAGACATGCCTCGTAAAGCTCATTCCAACATGGTAAGAAGCCTTGAAGCCCACTCTCTTACTAGTTTTGGAAAAACATTTTTATTTTTATCTAACTGCAGGAGAATTGGAGTGGGAATAATTACCAGAAGTGAAAAAAAATGAGTTTTCTCTTTTTAATTTGAAAATCCCTGTTAAATATACTATCTCATGTGTTTAAGAGTTAACTGTGCAAGCTGTGTCCCTAACTATAATTACCAGTGTCTCACATCTCAGGTACAGAGCCGTGTGAGAATGGACAGGGCTGCTGCCAGCCCTTCTTCATACTTAAACTTTAAATGTTAGTGAGGAGGGGTGGCCGGCTCTGAATTTAGGTGGTCTTAGAGGCTGGCTCTGGCAGCTGGGCTGGGGACTGGCTTTGAGGTCTCAGCAAGTGCCTTTGAGCCTGCATCTGTGGAGTTTTCATTTGCTCTTGGCCCCGGAGATGTCCTACAAGATTTTCTTGAGGCTTGGCCAGGCTTTTAAGGGAGGGAGGGTGAATAGAACCCTTTGCCTTCTCTTCCTCCTTTCTTTGACAGGTTCTCACTGTCTAGCCCAGGCTGGCCTCAGACTCAAAGTTTACATTTTTTTTCTTAAATGGGAATATGATTATTTACTATTGATTGATTGAATGAGAACAAGGTCATTATGTCACCAAGGAAATGTGCTTCTCTTTCTTGTAGCTGACAATTAAAGCATTGCACGTACGTCCGGAGTCTGGCAGGTCCCCACAGGAATGCTGCTTGAGAGTGTCCCTGATGCCTCTTCGCCTCAATATTGACCAGGTTTGTACAGTGGGCAGGTCGATGCCATTGGCTGTCTGTGTGAGGAGCGACTGTTGGTTACCCTTGAACTCAGAAAGTCACATAGCTCAAGAAGATTTCTGGAAAACTGTAGGGCAGAGTCATTTGTGAAGTTTGAAATCTGGCCTTTTGGTGAGGAAGTGCTATGCACTGAGGATTCTTTCCACGTGGACACACAACTTATGTTTACATATATCTGAGAGACTTAAGGACTCCCGGAGAGGTTAAATGTTAGAAGGGATTTGTTATATATTCTGCAAGAGAACTTTTATGTCCTAGGCAAAATGACAGATAGTAAATGATTAGTAAAGAAGCCATAAACCAGATTTGTGGAAAGTTGTAAAGAAACGCCTTTCTCATGTTTAGGCAAGCTTTCTATCAAATATCCTTGGGCTTCGCTTTAATGAGAGGCAGTAATACAAGTATCATGAGCATTAAACGGGATGATGTATGGGGATCATTTAGCTTAGTGCCTAGCATTGAATGCTATAGATCTTGAATATGAACTTAGATGAATATTAGCAACAGCTGCAGAACATACATGCAGTTTTAAAATAGCAAAATCTCTTGATACATCTTTTGTTACTTTGGGTTCAGGTTGGCATATTTGTGAATGGCATTATTCATTTGCCTAAATAATACTGATTTGATATTGTCACTTAAATAAAATTTAGATAATCTGTTGCAGGCAAGTGATAGGCACCTCAGATATCAAGTAAAGTGCTCATATTGTAGACAGAGCAGGCCGGTCTGAGAAGATGCGCCATGGATGTAAAAGCACATTGGGCTTGCGTATAATGCTTGTAAGGTTCTGAGCCATTCACATTTAAGATTTGCTTTTATATTGTGAGAATATATTTGATATGCAAACTTTTACAAGTTTGTGTGTGTGTGTGTGTATGTGTGTGTGTGTGCGCGCGCGCGCGCGCGTGTGTGCACGCATGTGTATTTATACACACATGTGTGCAGGTGCCTAAAGAAGCCAGAAGAGGGCTTCAGATTCCCTGGAGCTATAGCTGTAGGTGCTTGTGAGTTGCACAGTGTGGGTGCTGGGATCTGAACTTGCAGCAAGGACTCTTACCCACTGAGCCACCCTTCCAGCCCCTTGCTATCCATATTCTAGTTTATTCATATGATGGCTTCCTAGAAATATAATGAAATAGTTATGGGGATTTTTTTGTTTGTTTGTTTGTTTGTTTTGTTTTGTTTTTTTTCAAGACAGGGTTTCTCTGCATAGACCTGGCTGGCCTCGAACTCAGAGATTCGCCTGTCTCTGCCTCCCAAGTGCTGGGATTAAAGGCGTGCGCCACTACTGCCCGGCAGTTATGGGGATGTTAATCTGTGAATATTCCTACCAAGAGAAGACCGAGTCAGAGTCATCTTTGTTGCACGGCCTTACCAACCTTAACAAGCTCAGTTTTCTATAGTATTGACTACAATCCCTTCTACAGAGCTATAAAGCATAATTACTGTAAGAGAAAAGTATTAATCTGAGGAAGAATGAGAGATGCCCCCTGAGACTATAAAGTACCACAGCTCGGCCACACCTGTATAAGCCCTCTTCCTCACAGGTTAAAATATTACACCACAATTGTGTAGGCGACCACATACATATCTATGTTTTCATTTCCCATGAAAACAAGTGAGTTAATGGGTGATAATGCTTGGCCTAGCCTCTTCCATACTGATATACTGCTTCCTCCTGTTTTTAATCAGCTGCATTGCTTTTGCAGTGAAGTGCATGTGCATCCAAAGAGCACTAGGCCTGTAGCCAGGCAGTGAGTGACAAGCAGTGCAGGCACAGGTCCTGTTTGTGGTGCTGAGGACCGTGGAGGCTACATATCTAGGCAGTGCAGAGGTAGCATGTCAGAGGCAGGACTCCTCACCTCCTGGATTGTGTGAGGAGGACAGGGTGCAGAGGTCTCTGCAGTGCTTCCTCATCCCTTGTCTGGACTAGAGGCAGCCTTGTTTCCAAGGACCTCTCTGGTAGGGAAGCTAACAGAGCAGGTGCAGGTCATGGATGCAGGCGTTCTTGTGCAGGAGAGAGAGTTTGGAGAGCATGGATGGTTGTGAAGGACTTTCTGGAGACCGTGGTGCTCCTCTGACCTGTTCACCAGGTGCAAGGACTACAAGGGCCTGGGGAGGGAGGGTATCTGTGAGGGACCAGGGCTTTGGGCCTGCGGAGGCCAGGCTGGTGTTCACCTAGGACTGGAGAGGGCACATGGAGTGGCACTTGTACATTTTCTTTTGTTTTCTTTCTTTTTTTTTTTTTTTTTTGGTTTTTCAAGACAGGGTTTCTCTGTGGAGCCCTGGCTGTCCTGCAACTCACTCTGTAGACCAGGCTGGCCTCGAACTCAGAAATCTGCCTGCCTCTGCCTCCTAAGTGCACCACCACCACCGCCTGGCTTGTACATTTTCTTTAACATTGACTACGACTCCTTCTGCAGAAGGGAAGGAAAAAATGTAAGGGAAAAATGGTCTTAGAGAAAACTGTGGTCACATGGTGTCATCCTGTGTCACGAAGTGAGCATAACATTAAAGTAATTCCTTAACCCTTCAAGCCTCACTACACTGTTAATCTGCTGTCACAGAACTCAGTCTAGGCAGAAATGTTTTACAGTCGGAGTTTAAATGAGTATGGAACCCAGGTCTTAAATGTTTAAATGACTGTGCTGAGGTATTCTTATATAACAGTGTGTACAGATCCTAAGTCTGCAGTGGAGCTTGACATACTCCTACTCTATCGGCTGAAATGCCCTACATCCTGTGTAGTCGGGCTTCCCCATCTTGAAATAGCCATTCATCTTTCCATCACCTCAGCTGACATCTTCCTGGGCTGTGGTCTGTATAAGTAGAAGGAAGTATGTTTGCTTCTTCTCTGGACTTTGTGAGGTTCACTGTCACAGGCTGGCCCTGGAGGGTATCACTCTGCATGGGCCCTGGCTTACCCATTTGCCTGCTGGTTTGCACTTATTTTTAGTGCTCATAAATAAGGCCATTGTGAAATCTGTTTATAAGTGTTTATGCACATATTTTTCATTTCTTTTGGGTAACTTGTATGTGTGCATATTTTTACAAATGTATACATACTTGTAGTAGGTATATGTACATCTACATACATGTAGTACATAAAAGCATAAGGTCTCCGTCATTCAGCTACTGCAAGCGGCTACCTAACTTCCCCCCAGCCGCAGTAAAAGTTCTGGTTGCTTGTCGTCCTTGCCAAACTTGGTTCTGTCATCTTTTAAATTTCATATGTTGTATGTAGTGTTTCTGTGTCTTCATTTGGGGTTCCTTGATGGCTGGTGATGTGTAGCCTTCTTTTT
>NW_022196912.1:119370573-119371764 GCF_008632895.1 Mastomys coucha | reverse complement strand
GGCAGAGGCAGGCGGATTTCTGAGTTCGAGGCCAGCCTGGGCTACAGAGTGAGTTCCAGGACAGCCAAAGCTATGTGTAGCCTTCCTACATACTTATTAGCCATTGCTGTATCTTCTTTTGTGAGGTGTCTGTGATTTGCTCTTTTTATAGTGGGACATGAATAATAAAAAGAGCATCATAAAAAGCCAGGGTTTCTTGTGTCTTTAGTCTTCCTTTTTTCTTCAAGAACAAATCTATACTTAATACTTTCCTTTTTTGAATAGTGTTGTAGTTAAGACATTTATAACATTCAACTGTCACTATCTAGTAGTAGCTAAAGAACAGCATTTTATACTGTTAACATCTAATACTGATTATGATGCATACATATAATAAGCATGTACAGGATAAATAGTATGTACTGTACCTAGCATGACATAATGAACCCTCTGTGAACCTGCTCCTTGCCTCAGAACCAGGGTGTCCATATTGTTGGACCTATCTCAGACCTCTGGACACCATATTACTTATCATACTGTCCTCTGTGTCATGTAAATATAACGTAAATGGAATGGCAAGTACCTAAATTCTTGGAAATTGTGAGTGAGACTTTTTTGGTGTATATCAACATTGTGACCCTGTAGCTCAGTCATACTGTATCTGGTGCAATATGAATTGTTTTTATAAACTTAGAGGTTTTGATGGAGGGAAAGATAGGGAGGCTTTCGGTTTTGTGGGTTGTTTTGTTTTTATTATTTTTTAAGATAGGGTTTCTCTGTGTAGCTTTGAAACTCACTCTGAATACCAGGCTGGCATCTAGCACACAGAGATCTGCCTCCTGAGCACTGGGATTAAAGGTGTAAGCCACCACCACGCTGATTTCTGTGGATTCTTTGTTATTGTTTTAAGTTTTTAGAGGCAGAGTTCCTCTGTATATTCCCTGGTTTCTGGAGCTCACTCTGTAGACCAGGCTGGCCTGGAACTCAGAGATCTGCCTGCTTCTGCCTTCCTAGTGCTGGGATTGAAGGTGTATGCCACCCCCTCTAGCTCCACGTTTATGTTTATGTTTAGTTTGTGTGTTTTATGTCCTGCATTTGGCAGCTGAGGTTTGTGGGCAACCAGCCACTGCTGGACACTTTGCCTTTCATATATGATCTCATAAGAGACTGCACCAAGGGGGTGAGGTAGTTTGTGTTTATTATTTTCTTTTT
>NW_022196912.1:119367542-119370563 GCF_008632895.1 Mastomys coucha | reverse complement strand
TCAGAACTCATTACGGGTGGTTGTGAGCCACCATGTGGTTGCTGGGATTTGAATTCATAACCTTCTGAAGAGCAGTCGGTGCTCTTACCCGCTGAGCCATCTCACCAGCCCCTGTTTATTATTTTCTTAAAGGACACTATTGCTATACCATGGCATTTGCTATGTAGCTGAGGCTGCTCCTGAGCTCTTGTCAGTCCTCCTGCCTCTGCTTCCTGAATATTGGAAGTATAAACATCTGCCACCTCACCAGCTTTAAATTCCCATTTTAGATATCTTGTTCAGTGAAGAAACTGTCTTAAGGTAATGCAGTGTGGTTAAAGAAGTCAGCCCCAGGGAGTTCAGTGGCACAGGGTGAGCACACAGAGTGTGCACTGCTCTTAGTAGTGACGCCACCACCGCTCATGTCAAGAGCAAAAGAAAGGCCTTTGATCCTGTCTCCACACTTATGTTTAGTTTTGTTTCTGTTCTTGTTTTGAGACAGGACCTGAGTAGCTTTGCTTATTCTGGAACTAGTGGTGTAGACCAGGCAGCTTCCATATGGACCAGTGCCCCTGAGTGCTGGGATTAAACGCGTATACGTATACTACCATACCCTGCCCAGGCCTAGCTGTTTAGTTTTTAGTTTCTCTATTTTGCAATGTTTATGTTATAAATTTTTTAAATATTTATTTATTTATTTATTATATGTAAGTACACTGTTGCTGTCCTCAGACACACCAGAAGAGGGCATCAGATCTCATTACGGATGGTTGTGAGCCACCATGGGGTTGGGGATTTTAATTCAGGACCTTCGGAAGAGCAGTCAGTGCTCTTACCTGCTGAGCCATCTCACCAGTCCCATAAATTTTTTCATAGTTGTAAGAAATAAAGGGATGAGGTATGTGTGCGTGAGTGTGTACGTGCATGCGTGTGCGTGCGTGTGTGTGCATGTGTGTGTGTGCGTGTGTGTGTGTGTGTGTGTGTGTGTGTGTGTAGAACAAGAATGAGTGTGGCAGAGGCAGAGTGGTAGAAATGCCACCGAGAGGTGCAGTGACTCCTGTGTGAGGTGAATGACAGGGACAGAGACCTCAGATGCCATCCTGCCAGTTACAGTGACTTGTCTCCATTCCAGGACGCCTTGTTCTTCCTCAAGGATTTCTTCACAAGTCTTTGTACAGAAGTGGAGCTTCTCCTGACTCCAGATCCAGAAGGTACTAACACACAGTCTGAGGGTTCTGCCGTAAGCAGGAAGTCTCTGACTTCGGATGGGGCCACTTTCTCAGAATGCTGTTGTAATGTCACTCAGAAGTGAATCTAGTACCTGAAGCGACGGAGTACTGGCTCAGTCCGCACACCATTGTAGAGTAACTACTGACTGAAGAGCTGTGGGCACCCAGTACCACCAGAAGACAGACTGCACACTGCTAGAAAAAGCTCAAAGTTGATGTTCCAAGCACAGTTTTTGTGGAGTGTACACTTCTCTCTCTTGTGAGGCTAACTTATTGCTAAGTCAGGACTGGCTGTCTGTAAGTTGATTTTAATTGCTGTGCTGTTTTTGAGAATGTCCCTGCAGGACTCTTTCTTCTCTGTAACATGCGTTCTATGCTCATGTCAGTCCACTTATGTTAATGTAACAGTAAGAGTGTGAGGCTGAGCAGACGCTTGTCACAGGCCTGCTTCCCCAGTGCAGTGTGCAGCCTCACCAGCATCAATTGCTATGGCGCTCACTTCAAAAGCCCCTTGTTTATTTCAGTTACAAAGTCTCCTGGAGCTGATGTCACCTGCAGTTTGCCAAGGCATTTGAGTACCTCAAAGGAGCCAAACCTAGTTGTTTCTTTTCCTGGGCCAAAACAATCTTCCCCAAACCATAGTGCCAATCCAGTGGAGGACGGTAATGGACTGGAGGAGGACTTCTCAGCTGAGGAAGCTTCATTTAGTGACCAGCCTGTGTTTTTCAGGTAAGTGTATTTATTTTGCTAAGAAATGAAGTTCTCTTGGAGGTTTAAAGATGACTCAAGCGTGTGGGTGGGCTGACAAGCATGAGGTGACATCAGTGTACTTTCACATTGATGTATAAACTCACTGCTGTTTGTGTAGCTGGCACTCCTCGTTTACCTGTAGTAACCCTGAATCTGTGGTGGAGGCTCCTCTCTCCCCTCCTGCCCCCTTCAGGTCCCTATGTGAGTGTTTGCACCCTCATTAACATGGGGCACCGTCCTTTTGCCTCACCACTTGCTGCTCTTTTCCCCAGTGCTGAGTCCTCAGTCCCTTCCAGGTCTTCTTCCTGAGGCAGCTGAGCATTCTGGGAAGCCCAGGCCCCCTGCACTGCTGCTCTTTGGCTGTGTGGCCAGCTGGCCTCACTCTGGACTCTCATCTCGCATGGCCAGCCAGTCTCTTCTTTCCTCTTTTCCTCTCTCCCTAGCCCTTGTTGGTCAAGGCTAGAATCTTGGCACTTATGGAAAGGGGAGGATCAAAGAGAAACTCACCCCCCCGTTGTCTGTACCCCTTTCATTCCAGGACCTCCAGTTTTTCTGTCTTCCCTTCTGTGTTGTGAGAGAAGACCTTGGGAGTGGGCCCAAGTGGGCATATTTAGAAGATGTTTTAAAGACGCCATATAATGGTGATAGATGTAGAAGTAATACCTTGTGGGAAAGGCAGGAAGGGCCACTGATATACTCTGCCTGGTTGACACTTTTCCTGAAAAATGTTCCCTTTGTTTTTCTCCTACAATGATTCTTTTACTTTTGGGAAAATTTGCATCTTAGTGACAACTTTAGGTCTTATATTGTAGTAATCACATATAAATTGCCAATTTGTAATCATAATCTTGAAAGCAAGAAATTTGACACTTTGTATAGAGACAGGTTTCACTGTGTGGCCCAGGCTAACCTCAAACCCTAGATCTCCCCTCCTTACTCTCAAGTAGCTGGGGATGCAGACACGTGCCATTCTTGACAATCTAACTCGGAGGTGAGACAGACCTATGTAGCTTTACCTGTTTACTTAGGCAAATGTTGATTTTTTTTTTTTTTTTTTTTTTTT